>NC_056537.1:24524602-24825602 GCF_910596095.1 Thunnus maccoyii | reverse complement strand
ATACAGCACAAAACTGCTGCCCTGCTCTATGAGTGGATATATGGATGGTGGGGAAACACCCTCTGTGGCATCACTGATTGAGATGCAAAACACTTAAAATCTGAGCTAACAAACAGGACAACATGGTGGTGGAGTGTTTCACATACTCTAGTTGACCACTTTAACCTGGAAAAAGTAGCATTTTTTATTTGCATTGAATGGTTTCTGACCATTCATGCACTTAAACATGACCTGAAACTTTGTCAAGTCTAGTTTCAGGATAAGGAAGAGCAAAGAGTGGTGACTTGCATGGCTGTTCTTTTTTCATTTGAAACAAACATCACAAGACATAGTGGGATACCGTAACTTGATTCTGATTCTCATGTATGTTTTCTTAATTCATATATGATAATATAAAAAGACAACAAGCGACAATCAACATACCAAACTTTAACTCAGCACCATATCACTTTACTACTTTGAAAAATAAAGAAAACATTTTTTTTAGAGCTATTATTACGATTACTTTGCTAATTCTAAACAGATGTACCACTATTTGAAAAAAAAAAAAATTAAAAGTTGACTTTGGTTCAATTTAGTGTGACTAATTATTCATTTTACAGCTCATTGACAGTTTGGAATTGTCTCTGACTCTTTGTAGTTGCTTACAACCATCACTTTGAGCCCAGATTAATTTCTTTTAACCCTATAGGGGAAGACATGGTTTTGCTTTTATAGAAGACTGGAAAAGACCATCCTTAGGGACTGAACTGTATTGTTTTGGACATGATTTTGATTTTGAGTGGGGGCCACTTATAGACACCACTGTACTTCGTCTCCCACCGAGCTGCTTTAATTAAAGCTGCGGCTTGTGAGCTGAAAGGCTATCACTCCCCTTTTAGTTAAATGGTGGGAGTGCAGGTCTCTGATAAGAAGCTTTTAAACAGGTCCTGAGGTGACTCTGCCCCCCCCTGCACCCCCCCTTCATCAGGATTATTCCTCCAATATGAAAATCCAGGTAACATGAGACAGATTAGGCAATGCTTAACATGCTAGCGTTCTGTTGGTGAGACACAGATCAATGGATTTATGTGGGTTAAGCTGTGAAGGTATATGCTGGAACATAGCAGAACTACATTTCAAAGAAATCTAGCATACAAACTATGTAATGGGCTGGAACAAGCACACATGCGAGATCTACATTTCAGGGATTAAGAGGGATTTTAAGAGTTGTGTGATGAAGGATTCCAGCAGGTATTGTTGTCCAGACAGGTGCTCGGGCCTGAGAGGGGGAGAGGAAGAGTTGCACTTAGCTGCGAATGTCAGACAAACGGATTAAACAGCAGCCAGTATATCTGCTTAACTGCTATTTGAACATATGATGCTAAAGATCCAGCTACGAGGTATCTACATCATTTACACTCACGGCCTATAAGAGGAGATGTTTCTTTGTTCATAGTCTAATGAACCTGAGGTGGAAATCACAAGTGAAAACAAGTGTTCAGGTGATCCATGGTGATGTCACAGCTTGGATGATCACACTGCTGCTTCTGTCCTCGAGTTCAACTCAAACCAATTTCTACCAAATGTTAAAAAATATTCGTTCTTGCCGTTTGTTATGTTTATTGTGTCTTTGGGTGGATTAAAAACTCAATATTAATCATTCAAAAAAGTATTTTGCTTTAACTTTCACCTCATGATGTTCTTTTTAATTTCAATACAAAAAGAGCACAGAATAAAAAAATAAAAAAGAACCTGATCCAACATTTTCTCTCTGAACCACCAAGGACCTGTTGCTGTGTTGGTGTCCTCAGTGTTTATTTGCTTTAAAAAAAAAAAAAAAGTGTATTATGTGTAAGAATTTCTGAGAAGAATATTTTTGGAATGCATTCACATATTTGAAGTAAGATAGCTCCTCTTCACTTTCTTGGAGGATGATCAACAGTGAAGGTCAGATTGGTGGCAGAAATGTGATAGATGTTAGAGAATCCAATTTAGCTTCCTTAATAGAGCCATTTACCAACTAAAATGCTGAATCACTGACGTAGTCATCCTTTGTTCCCTTATATGCCAACAAACAGTTTGGGTCCATAAGCAGCTGTTGTGTTAGTCAATACATAACAACACATTACACAGAGCCAGCGTGTGTAAAAATATGTTTGTGCGAAAATGATTTTTGTCTCTAAAGAGTTTAAAGATAATGAATCCATCGCGCTCTCACGAAAGTTTTCAAAGAACATAAAAGTACTCTTGCAATTAATCACCATACCAAATTTGACATCCATAATACCACATAATACGTTCAAATACATGCATCTCAGAGGAAGGACTGACGAGGTCTGCGTCTTGGACGCGCCAGTGCACATTTTACGCACGGTGCCAGTCTGTTACACTTACACACCAGCGGCCAGATGAGGGAGACATACGGCTTCCGGACATGTCGAAGTATCCCGAGTAATTTTATAAGATTTCATTACCTCTTTCTTCAAACTGGAAATACAACACAGCAAAGCGCACTGCTGCCTTCGTCTGGTGAAAGCGTTTCAGGGTTTCAGTGGAAACGGCAGTTCAAGAGGAAATCTGGGTCCGACTGTGTGCTGGGCGTTTATGATAAAAGCGTGTGAAGCGTTCAGTCCGTCAGTCAGCAGTCAGTCATCCAGTTCAACATCACTCTCCTCTGAACTCCAGCTGTCACCTCGTGTCCTCCGCGCCTCGAATTGGACAGGTAAGACATCACTGCCGCTTTTTGAAGATTTACTCAAGTTATTTGTGAAAAGTGATTGACTTTAAGTTTCTGACGAGTCGGATTCTGATAGACATGCGTTTGCCGGAGATGTTACTGTTGGCTTTTCTTTTCTTTTCTTTTTTTTGACGAAAAAGAAAGTAATAGCGAGGACAAAAAGGTGACAATGGAATTTAATTATTATAAAAATTAAACGAGTTATATTTATGTGTTGAGTGTGGAAAACAGCAAGTGTGTGTTTCCGGGGTGTTTATTTGTGAAAATGTTTTGTGTACAGTGGACCATGAACATATTCCACGATGTTTATACGACCTTCCATCATATCAGATTATTTCAGAGCGCATTAGATATTTTTTATTCAGTGTTTATTAATGTCTCGTCACAAAAAATAAAAATGATACACCACATCCCATTCAAACATGGATTAAAGAAGTTATGTGGTTGTGACTAAGAATCATGATGCAAGATTTCTGCATATTTAAATTCCTCCATATTTATTAAAGACAACGAGTTGCCTAAAATGAATGACACCATTCACAGGTTTTTAAAGTTGCAGCCTTTATTGCTTCAACACAGTTTTTTTTTTTTTTTTTTTTTTTTTTGAGAGGCCATGCTTTAGGTATTGAAACCTTTTTTTTTTTTACTGTCACCTGTACAGAGTGGCACAGCCACTTTCAAAGCCTCCCTCACCCTCTGCCCCCCTTCCTCCTGTTTCCAAATGCTCTCCTTTGAAGCGATGATGCCCCATCTGTCATATGTGAGCAAAGAGAGACCATGCTCTGCTCTTCTCAATTACTGAATTCTCCTCATGCCAGCTCCGGTGGGACAGGAGGAGGAGCAGGTGGGTGGCAGTCAGTACGATCAATCAACATGAAATATTCAGCTTTGAATATACACATCATTTACTACTACTGCTGCTGTCCTTGTTAGAAACACCCCAAAAAAGAGTTGGGGCATTTGTCTGAAGCGTTTTATAACTGGGACCATGTGCTTTCTGTGACACAGTTTCTGATTTAAAAAAAAAAGAAATTGGGGAGAGGGAGTGTGTGTGTGTGTGTTTGGGGGGGTGTATTCAGGTGACACCATCTTTTTAAATGTAAAACTATGACCTGTATGGAGACTGGGGGGCACGGGGGGGATTTGAAATTATCATCATAATTGAGAGGAAATTAGGCGGAGGGAGGGAGAGTGGATGAAACTGTATTAAATGTATCGTCACAGCCGTTTCCTCATTATGCCGCCATATATTCATACAGCTTACATGACAAAGCTCTGCTTGGCAACTTTCTCCCCTGATAGAGGCACTTGTTTGAACATGAGGCACATGATTTGAATATCTGTAATCCATGCTGAAATCAACAGGCCAGATGAACTTTTTGGCACCCACTTACCACCACATTGAGTAGGATTTCCCCCCCCCCCCAAAATACCTAAGCTATTTGGACTTAGGCTTAAAATCACTTGAAAGAGAAAAAAAAAAAAAGTGAGGCAAAAGTTATTGGATTTGTCTTTCTCACACGGGCCGCAGAAATCCTGGATCTTTGAAATCTTATCAGAGAAAATCTGAACCTTTCCAATCATTCAAACTCTTCAGGAAACTTTGAATCTCCTAAGTGTCTGCCTTGTGATAATAATATCTCTGTGATGTTGCCTCATGAAATTTGCCCGAGTACCATGGCCCTAAGTATTTGAGCTATGAGGCAATACAGTGAAAAGCATAGCCCCCTCATATGAGAACACAACAGTGAATAATTAATAACCTTGCTCCCAATTCCAGGAAAACAATAGCATATTGTAGGAACACTGCACTAATTTAACTAGAGGAGAGAAAAAAAAAAACACTCGACAACTTCGACAAAATGTGGAATGCATCGCCATTGTTATAAAGCATGTCTGCATGAGTTTTGGTCTAGTTATTACAGCGGCTGCAATTTTTTCTCACTGCTCTGTAGTAGGCTATGTGTATATACAGTACTGTACTGTCGTGTTGCATGTGGTATAATGTTTTAGTGTAATGCTGTTTGCCTTTGAGATTAATCAGAACCCATTAAATACCCCTCTCTCACCTGCTGGCAGTATGTGAGGTGGAAGTGCACATGCAGGAAGCTATATTCCACAGGCCTCCTCTCTTGGCTGTCAACTCCCATTAAGGGGGAAGGTGTCATATCTGTAACACAGCTGAGTGCAGATGGCAGAGTGGAGGGGATGGCTCACCGATTTAAACAATGATTAATGAACAGAGATGGAAAACAAATTACATTGGACTATTGGAGGCAGGGAATTGTTTTTATGAAAATGTTAATTGTGTCTGCCAGGCTGATACCAGAAATGGGGGAAGGGTGGAGTGAGGGCAAGGCAGCGAGGCAACCAAGGGGCTACTGATAGGACGTCTACTACTCCCCTGGCTCAGATTATCGGCGCGTCTCAGCATGCAATGTTTAATACCATACCTTGGCTTTAAGACCTCTAATGTGCCATAACTTTCAAGGTTTAGCTTTTTATGATGAACCCCATGAAGAATTGTCGCCCACCACTGCACCAATTAGCGTTATCTCTAATAATAAGTGGTTGTAAGTGACGAGAGAAGGCGCCCTGTTCTAGTTGTAATTATTGCGGGCGGGTGCAGCTGCACTACTTAGGGAGATGATGATAATTATTTTTCTTTTTTTTTTTCATTGCGGGTTGATTATTTAAGAGCATCATACACTCATCAGAGTAATCAGGAGAGAGTGATTAGTGAAAATCCACGAGGCTAACAGCTGCCACATTAAACACTTGCCTCTGTTGCCAACACACAGAGGCAGAGGCCTTCCACAGGACAGAGACGAGCAAAAGCACTTCACCTTCAACTCCAGGACCACATGTGTTTGTTAGAAAGTCAAGGCTCAGGGCACACAGAGAATTAGAGTAAACAGAGCTCCCAATGAAAAGGCATGTTGTCGTGCATCCAAGGTCAATCTTCAATGCTTCAATTCAGGAGCGAGCTGAAGGGGAGTAAAAGTATGCTGTGGCGTTTTTGGAAGTGTGGGAAATAGAGATAGTTACTGTGCAGTGACCTTGCCCTCCTCCTGAATTCTCTCCTGTTGTACTGAAATGTGTCAGTTTTTACCGCGCTGGCTAACGAGGGCCGCTTGATAAGACACCCAAACCCAAACCGAAAGCAGTCTCAATTGGAAATGTGTGTGTGTGTGTCCGGTGTTCATGCAGCGCTGCTTGCAACTGTGTAAGGGCCATGGATGTATTATGGTAAGGCCCGCTAAACTAAGGGCTAATTCTCTTAGCCCAGATGTTGCCTGAGCACAGTCCTGGGATCCCACTGGGTTGATGAGCTCAATCAGTGAAATGATGAAAAGATGATTTTGTCCCTGTAATTACAGTGTGTAAACTACTTAGCTAGGATTGCAAAGGAAGTCATTTTCTAATTACGCTGGTACCCCGTTGTCTAATGGTGGATGTTTTGTTGTTTTAGAGAGCGCGGGAGAGAGAGAGAGAGCGAGAAAGAGAGAGAGAGAGAGAGAGAGAGCGGAAGATTATATATGTGTGTGTGTGTGTGTGTGTGTGTGTGTGTGAAAGAGAGAGAGAGCTGGGGGCGAGAGAGAGAGGAACTTCATGAGGGGTCTGTGCTGCGCTGCTGCGGCTGAAAAAAGACCATCACAAGGGCAAGATGGCTGCCAAATGAGAGTTCATTGAATTATCAGCCCAGTTAATGTGCCTTGGATTATGCTCTTTGTTTGTCAGTTTTTTTTTTCCTGTAGATGCCATAGCTTAATGAGATACTGTAAGTGGCATTACCAGGCTCCTGCTGTGATTTTGTGATGACTCGTTTAATGACTTTTGTTTTAGTGCCTCCGAGTGCTTTAGCAATTGAAAGTAGACGCATCTAGTTTCTCCTCCGTTTTTTGCCATCTCTTTTGCAGCTCTGCAAATATTGAGCATTGTCACAGATGAATGTAAAAACAAAATCATCCAGACTCAGGCAGAAGTGCTGTTAAGTTGAATTATATAGCGACAAGAGTTTGCATCGGCAATCCTGCCTTTCTTCTCTACTAGGGGAAGTTGTACTTTTAGAGAAAGCAAAACATGTCAGTATGTTGCGGACTGAAGAAGCTCAATTCTTTGAGATCTGTGTGAGTTCTGTTGGAGCTGGCTGCTGTCCTGCAGGGCCCAACCATCTGATGCAGCCTACACCATGTGGATAGGTTTCTCTTGTGCAAGGCATCCCCTACGCACCCCACACTGTTAACACACCCCATCGCACGCCAAAGCTTTGTTTGTGTCCAGAAAGAACAGGTGGTCTGTGCAAACAAGAGCAACTGTTTACACATTAGTGATTTAAAATACATTCTATACGCACGTGCCCGTGTGTTTGTGTGCTTGTGCATGGGTGTATGTATTAAAGAGAGATAGAATGTGAGAATGGGTGTCTTTGTATGTGTATGATGAGGGAGAGTTAAGGGGACAGTGTGTGTATTTCCTTCGTCTTCAGGCGCAGTGTGTGAGCGCTATTGAAAGCATCAGAGGAGCCTCATGAATGCAAAGTTTATTTATGACAAACAGGCATGCACACACTGTAATGCGGTTACAATACTGCAAGTTTGCTTTTTTTGCACACTTTACTTAGTCACTTAAAGTTTTTGCACAAATGCAAACAATTTGTTATTTAAAGTCTGTGTAAAGCAATGATAAATGTGTTCTGAGTTTCTCACACCACAGAAAAGTGTGTAATCAACCACCCAGTTAAATTTGAATAATTAAAAAAATAGCAAAGTCTATAAAATTAGTTTTCAAAATCGTGCTAAAATAAGCAGTATTCTCTGCTCTGAAAAGCTGGGAGAGTGTCTGCTGAAGGTGCTGAAACTGAACAGCCTCTGAGTTAACAACGCTCATACCAAACTCCTGTATAAAAATACACAATTTAAAATAGGCCTTGTTTGTAGGTTTAAGGCAAGCATTATGGATGATATTTTAAAAATAAAGTAACGTTAGGAACCACTGTTTAACTCGGCACATACTTTGTAGGTAAATGTGGACTTGTTTCAATAAAAATTGAAACAAGTAAAAGTAAAAGTAACTTAAATGACTAGTTGACAAGCGATCCATCACCAATCATTGTTATGTTAAATTGTGTTTTTTCAATGGAGTTCGGTGCACTTAATGTTACTTCTCTGCTGAAAAGTCCTTGATGACTTCATCGTGGCCATCACTCTTGGAGCAGTCGCCTCTCACGTAGTGCTTTTGGTGAAGTGCTGCCCGGCAAATGCTCTACCACTGGCTGGGGACCTCCCAGCTGCACAGCCGGTACTGAAGTTGAAGTGGCAGTCAGTGACGGCTGCTGCTGGCGCCACATCAGTTGATTCTACCTGTCCTCCCAGCAGAACAGCCGGTGCTGAAGCCGAAGCCGCTGGCAGCTCCACCCGTCAACAAACGCTTCAGCTGGGTTTAAAATAACTCTTTGAGCACTAATGTTGACCGAAAATGGCCCCATTCACCAGTAACAGCAGATTATCCAAAGTGAATCTCAGTAAAAGTTTGTAAAACTATCCGGTGTAAACTGATAAATCGGTCAGCCAATATTGGCCTTTTACAGATATATCAGTCAAGCCCTACATGCTAGTAACTCTTCTACATCATCGAGCCACCATTTCAGGCCCTTTTTTCATTTCAGCGCTCTAACTCCACAATTCAGTACCGGATAGTTCAGTCTTTTCACGTTTTCAGCAATTATTTTCTAACATGTATACTGTGTTTAAAAAGTAATCTCTGATTTTCCTTTACACTGACTTTAAGAGTGAATTAGAAGTACTGACATTTAAGAAGTTTTCTTGAAAAGTTTGAAGAAAATGGTTGAATGACTCGAACAGGTACAAACACATCTGGTCACCGCTAAGCAAGCCTGCTGTTTTCAGTCTGACTTGCAGTCGCTATACCCTGTAGCTTTTAGGACAGTATATTGCCAGAGGAACATATTTTCCCTCTGTTGTACTCAAGGCCACTAATCTGCATTACTGAGTGAGACAAACAAAATTAATCGAAAGCCTCCTTTCACTTAACATGTGGACTAGCTGACTCCCAAATAACCGCACATCACCACTGCACCACATGCAAGCCAGATTTATTTTTACAGGGACGAAGCCAGATTTTTGATAGTTGTAAAAGGAGTGGCATAGATTTACTGCAGCCACAACAAATGTGTATGTATTCCTTTATGAGTTCTTTAGCTATTACTCACAAGGAGCTAGTTTGTCAGTGCTGTGTATGCTCTTTCTGTGCTCTGTACTCCTGCAGTAATGAATGGTGCTGGTTAGACTATTCTGTCTCCGTCAGGCTTTTGGGGGGGCCTACAGAGAAGCTCCTATAGGCTTTCATTAATCTACTTGTCAGAAAGTATATGGGTGCTATCTTTTGTATGGGTCACGGTGGGCAGCTGTGTTACCAGTGCCCTCTTCCTTGTACAGACTCTTCGTCCTCTGACAGGGCAGTCCACAGGATAGTTGGCTGGCTGATTTGGTGGGTGGGTGAAGTGAGACACAGGGGGCGTAATGCATGGCACTTGGCTTTGATTGTCTGCACATAAGCCTGCTCTGTAATAATGAATAAATTGTCAAATGCAGACTGGGAAGTCAGGGAACTCTAGGAATTTGGAAAGTCATGTTCTTGTGTCATCCCGGGTGATTTTGAATTATATATAGATATTCTCTTAGTATACAGGTTGCATTAGAGGGATTACTACGGTGCATTCATAGGCTTTTTCTGCTTATACCAACCAAACAGATTATTAATGCTTTGCCACTGCTGTTAAAAAGAAATATGCACTTCTGATCTATAAATTTGATTCATGTGTTTCATTTCAGTGTCACCTCACTATGGATTTACAATATTGTCCATCCATCCTAGCTGACAATACACAGCAGCTACAAAGTAAAAATATTACATCTCCACCCTCTTACAGATTAAATACTTTACAGAATCCATAACCTGACGGCGGTAAAAATAAATGTAACAATGTTTGATACTGTCAGATCTAAAATCATCCAGAATGCACAGCTCCCATTGCTGGTTTAAATGTGTATGTGTCACTTTTTTTTTCTTTATTGCCTGTGCTACATCACACCTGCTCCTTGCTTGTCTACTCGCGGCCACACCTAAGAGGCGCTACTGTGACATGATGCTTAATAACACTCAAGCACTCTCTCAATCTCCACCAAAATAGCCTAATCCACTCTGACAGAGAAAACACCTGATGGCCCTGCACGCCGCTCCCATCTCCACCAGTTCCTACATAACCAGAGTCCACGCACACAAGCACACACGCACACATGCGATGAAGGTTTTATGCCGTCTTGCTATGCTTAGTTAATCAGAGGAATACCACTTTAATAAATATGAAGTGGATCTAGTGTATGCTAATATCATTCGCTCACTTTCTCCCTGTCAGATATGATTAGGTCAGGTCTGTATCCTTACATTGATCTCAGCTCAGAGCAGAAATGCTGCTCACACCAGCTATAGCTGCAAACATGTCACGGTCTTTATCTTTGTGGTTTTGTGCACAGCATTTTCATGACCTATGGACCATAGACAGCAGTAGCAGCAGCAGCAGCAGCAGCAGCAGCAGGTGGCTGAGACTCGCTTTCAGACATTTTGTTTGGGAGATCAACACTTACATTAATTAAGAGTTTCTTTTATAAGGTTTTAAAATAATGTTTTGTTTGGGTCCCTCTCACTCTCTCTCTTTTTACAGCTAGAAGTGACAGACAGGTAGGAAAGAGAGCCTGTGAATTTCTCACAGTAATGCAGTAGTCAGAGTTATTTCATGAGAGGCTGCAGACACAAAGCCAGTTGAACTTGAGTTTGATCAATCATTATTGATTGGGTGCAGCCTTCAGATTGGATACACTGTACCACATTACACAGCCAAGGCTACAGTACAGTAATGACATTAATAGAGGCAAATGCAATAATAGTTCAAATTACCGTAATCCTTGAAAGTGGGTGGGAGGTGGGGGGAACAACCACCCCCTCCCACCCCCGTTCTGGCATGACCACAAAGGAATTCCAGGTTAAGAAATATGAAGTGGATCTGGTGCATTTTCATATAATTTACTCCCTTTTGTTTCTTGTCAGATATGATTAGGTCAGGTCCATATGGTTACATTGATTTTGAGAGCAGACACACTGCTCACACCAACCACTGCTCCTGGCCTGCCAGCTCTTTATCTGTGTGGTTTTGTGTACATCATTTTCATGACTGACTGAGGCTGCAGTCCAGGATGATGTAAGCCTGTGTTAATTCAGTGTGGACAGTGCCGGCTTTGTTCTGTGCCCTTTGGTGCTGCTCTAGAGCTGTGCAGGGCTCGCTTATGTGACCTCTATCATTGTAGCACAATGTGAATTTGAAGCTTTGTTTTGCTGCTACAGTTGAATCAAAAAAAAGAGAGGCAGGGGAAAAGTGAAGCATATTTTAGCTTTCCATTTGGATATTTTTCCTTTAACTTTAGTTTGCATTTTTGCATCATTAAGTTGTTTATTTTCCTTAGTACTCCTGTGACATAATTATCCTAGTAAAGGTTTTATTCAAATATGCAATAGACCTGCTGAAAAAGCTTAACTCTCATACTTTAATCTTTTTTTTTTTTTAAGCTTTTCAGAGATTTGTGAAATGCAAAGGAAGGGCAAGTAGAAGTAGACAGTCTTTGATGTTTGTGCTGCCTTAGTATTGTGTGTCAGTAGAAAATGAGATCAAGACAAAGATTTTCACCTTACCCTTTAGTAAAGATGAGATATTTGTTGAGGAAGCCTTTGTGGTTATACTTAATCAGCATTTTTACGGTCTCCAACAATAATCTAAAACCACAGGTATACTTAAAACAGGATGAGGAGAGTCAGAACCTGCTTTGCTCTATTTCCTGACCTATTTGTGGTGCATCACTGGCATTATACATCAGTTGCAAAAGTACAAATTTACACATTTAATTGACAGCACATAACCGTACTGACATTTTACTCATCTGTTCTTGTGATTTTCAAACTAGATAGTAATGTATTTGAATACTTTCTTTGTTTTGGGAGAATTTGAATGCGCTTAATGTTCTCTTTGTTCTCTCTGTAGGTCTGAGCTACAACAAACAGACATTTCATCTGAACAGCATGAATCCACATCCTGTTTCAACTGAATAAGTGTAAACAGTCAGCATACAGTTTACTGCTAACCTCCGGACTGTCCCGGATAGACACCCCTGACCACCATACTGTAACATCGGCCAGTCCCTGAAAGGACAGCTTCATTACCCCATCCACCCACCCAATTAGGAGCCAGATGGCGCTTCTGGCCAATCAAATCATGGATCCAAGGATTCTCAGCAGTATGAATGGGAGAGTGGAGCTATCCCAGTTCTTGAGGGTTACCAATCAAAGCATCGTATCCCAGGTAAATTCTGCGCAGGATGACAACCGCAAGAACAGGAAGTATCCTTGCCCGTTGTGTGGAAAGCGCTTCCGCTTCAATAGCATTCTTTCCCTTCACATGCGCACACACACTGGCGAGAAGCCCTTCAAGTGCCCATACTGTGACCACAGGGCTGCACAGAAAGGCAACCTGAAGATACACCTCCGTACTCACAAGCAAGGCATTCTGGGCAAAGGCCGCGGGAGGATCAGGGAGGAGAACAGGTTGCTTCACGAGCTTGAGGAGAGGGCGATTCTAAGGGACAGGCACATGCGTGCCAGTCATGTTGGCCTTCAGCAAACATCTAATATAACCCAACTTCAAAAGCCACAACCGCCCCCGACACACAACCAGTTCTTAAACAACTCAGTCGCTGTAGAGAGCCAGCCACAAACATCCACATCCCCTGACGTGACTACCATCCATGATGAGCCCATCCAGCCCCCACCCACAGGTTTCAGATGCTCATTCTGTAAGGGGAAGTTCAGGAAACAGCAGGAGCTTGAGCGCCACATCCGGATCCTGCACAAACCCTACAAGTGCACCTTGTGTGAGTTTGCAGCCTCACAAGAAGAGGAGCTCATTGGCCATGTTGAGATGACACATATAACTGCTGATTCAGGCCCAGGACAGAAGCCTACGTTGGGGGCCAGTGATAAGGGGAAACCCGCTGGTGAATTCCCCTGCGAGGTGTGTGGCCAGACCTTTAGTCAGGCCTGGTTCCTCAAGGGTCACATGAGAAAACACAAGGACTCTTTTGAGCACTGCTGTCAAATCTGCGGCCGTCGTTTCAAAGAGCCCTGGTTTCTCAAGAACCACATGAAGGTCCACCTCAACAAGCTGGCTGCTAAGAGTAATCTCCCTGCTGAGCACAACACCTCTGTAAACATGAGTAATCTAACCCAAGACCATCAGAGCAACCTCTACTCACAGTACATCTCCCGTATTCACAATCGGTTCCTCACAGCTGAGAGAGCTAACCAGACAGATTATCACCAGATACTTGCCACAGCAGGTGTTGACATGAAGGTTAGGGAGATGTTAGGGAGGATGATTTCCTCAGGTCCGGGCCCTCTGACTGATGCAGAGAGCTCATCTTTGTTGGGCTTAAATCATCTCCACCCTCCACTGAACTCCACTAGTCTGGAATATCTGCAGAAAGTCATCTCCAACAGAGATACACTAAACAGCAGCAGCAGCTACCCAGGCTGGCAGATCATGACACCAGGGCTGCCTGTTGAGCAGCCAATGTTCAATCCTAAAGACCAGCAGCAGCAGCGCTCCTCCTACCTGCCTGAGAGATGCCTCCCTGCAGATGATGGGAAAGTATGTCTCGGTGACCCGGACGCCAACAACATCAGCAGACCCAGCAGCCCAGGCAGCCTGAGTCATCATGGGCCAACAGAGATCATCACAGAGACCGGGAGCTCCCACTCTGGCAGTGCCCTGGACCGTCAACCACAATCCTCTTCTCCAGCTACAGGTAACTAAAGGCTATTGTAAGATTTTGTTAAAAGGGGCACTCCACCGATTTTACACATTAAATTCAGTTTACTCGACCTAAGGAGTACTACTTAGTACAGTACCAGTTAACACAGTTTTATAATGTCTCTGGAGAGAGGCTTGGAAGGGTCTAATGAATGACACTATCCAGTTGGATTTTATTGGTTTTGGTTTTTCAAGCTTAATCCTACTCGGGAACTAAAAGTCAGAACATTTTGGGCTCTGCAGCTTTGATTTTGCATTAACATTCTTTTTTAAACATTTAATTATGCTTTATACTGTAATTGACAGTATAAAGTAGAGATGCTGGTTGAAAATGTGGGGAGAGACAAAGAGGGGGATGGATTCGGACCAGGGATGTTTCAGTTTCTGTGGTACGTGTCTTAGCCGTGACACTCTTACCATTCTTTTTTTAAAGTCTCAGGCAAGTATCACAACTTTAAGGAATTGAGTACTGAATCGCTGGAGTACCCCTTCAATATTTTGTTGGTTTATTCAGCATGATTACATGTTTCTAGTATGAGAATCTATATGAGTTTGGGCTATTGTAGACCCACAAACAGACATAATTACAGCACATTAAAAAGCTTCAGATATCACATGTAGATGTAACAAATGATCAAATTAATGCATCTCATAATCTTTTATATATGTTTTCTTTTTTCAAAATATAATAGCTACAGTAAGTGACAGCTGTGGCTTCATCTTTCTTCCCACTTAGTGTAGGTGGACATCAAGTGCAGGGTCAGCAACACCACCACAGATATTACTGTCATCCACAAGGACTTTGTCTTCCTTTTAAAGATAATGGCATCATGTTGAATTGTAGGGATAATTAGTACCCTCTATTTTATATCCGTCACATCCCCACCCCTTGCCTACGGGGGCACAAGATGTTAATGCATGCCATCTGGTGTTTTTAATGATTTGATATATACCACCCAGTGATTTTTATGATTTGATCTACCACCTGGTATTTTTATTGATAGTCTTCTGTTCCACCTGGTGATTTGGATGATTCGGCTCTCTGGGTAAATGCCTTTCTTGTCATGGCATCCTGCTAACATGTTATCATGAGCCTAAATTACTGCTATAACAGCGATGTTAAGAGAACAGAGGAAAAATAAATCCAAACTTTGTCCTGCTTCCTCTTAGCCTGTGACTATGGTTATTTTCCTCAAGCGCTGGAGTACTGCTGTTATGTGCATCTAAGTCTGATGCGCTCTTGCGGGATTTGATCCAGTATCCTCTTAAATGATGTCCGTGTAGCAGAGATAAATGGATCAGGTCTAATCTCATTAGATGTTTTGTTTCCATATTGTACACACATACTGGTATCTGCATATTTACATGTAAATGCTCGCGTTTTATGGCCAAATCCCTCTCTGGTTGCTCTTTAAGAAACATATTCAAGCTCTGTTGTTTTTACTTTCCCTCTTCTCCCCTATCTCCAAGACCATACGGTGTCACTTCCAGAAACATTTATGATAGCTGGCTAGCTTAGGATTTGAGTGCACACAGTTCTGGGATGGCACATTCAGTATCAGACTCTAATTTCAGTCAATATTAAGCATGGAAACTAATTCATTGTAAAGGTCAGGCGTCATTGCTTTAGTCAATGATGGATCCGGCAGGCTCTCTCTCCCCCTCTCCTCCTCTCTTCTCTGTTCTTAGTCCTGTGTAATGGTAGACTCACTCTGGGGGCTTAGCACCGCATTGTTTAGCTCTGACAATATATCCCAGAGACCTCTGCAGCTGCTCCCTGCGCTCACAATGACAGATTAATTAACACAATCACACACTGCTGGCCCTGGCTCAACACACAGGTCTGCTACGGGACAGATAGGTAAATCCTACACATATGGAGAACACGCACCACTTGATGAGGGTTTAATAACAGGGATAAGTTTTTTCAGAGGTGGGGGGTTGTAACTGATCAAGTCTGTCTGTCTCGATGGTTGGACGTGGAGGGAGAGAGAGAGAGAGAGAGTGTTTTCTAATTCAGGAGAGCGGAGATGCTGAGGAAGAATTACCACTGCCAGATGTTCAGCTTGAGGAACATTGATTAGTCCAGAATTACTGGCTGCATTATTCATAGTCAGCCTATGGTGGTCATGAAGTTATTGATGTTCTCAATATGGATAGCAAATATAGTACAGTCATGGCTGTCAGAGTGAGAGACGGCTCCTTTGCTTGATACATTCAGATACAGTGCCGGATTTAGATTTTTAACTACAAAGACCCAGCATCTTAAATTAGAGATCACGCTCTGGTTTTAAATAGGAGGCGTGTGTTACAAATTACTTCTCTCAATATCTAATCAGGACAGATTTGAAAATGCACTTTGACTTTAATTATAATCTGAGATTAAGAATAACGACTCCTCTTAAAATGATAAACTAATGAAGGGTGCATGCTTCAGGCCTCTGACCTACATTGGACCAGTTACATTGCAGCTCTGAATAAAAACATGCCTAACAAACATAAAATGCCCTGACAGTTATTAATTAGGCCCATTCAATACTCTTAACCTCAAGGTCAATGAGCAGACACCATGTAATGATGTTGTCCCCACATGTGTTTTGTCCCTTATTCCCTGCTTTTGCACTGCTTTTACTGTAACAGCCGAGAGAGCCTGAAATGATAAGAGTCTGTGAAACTCTTGACGGTCATTTGAGCAGTGGTTTACCCAGAAACACAGATAAAGCACTTTTCATTCGGCTGTTCCTGTTACATCAGTCTTTTCTCTGTGATTGCTGACAGTAAAAGCATCTTTTAACTAAACGGCTCCTTATCTGACTCAGTGCTGTGTCGAGCTTAACAAATTCAGCTCTTATTCAGAGATCAGAGTTGGTATGACTGGTTTGTCTAAACTGATTACCTGTTGGCTTTTCTGTCTCCCTCTCACTTCTGTCTTTTAATCCTCTTTTTAATTATTATTGCAGATATGAGGCTCAAATTAAGCTCAAAATGCTTGTTTTCCTAGCATGCAGATAAAAAGATTTACCCAGGGAGTTCTGAACACCTGCCTTGAAATATTGTTCCACTGTCTCCTGAATGCCATTTGGCTTAATTGACTTGGAAACGTCCCAAATGCGTCATTGACTATGTGGTCTAATTAATATTAATAATATATGCTATTATAAACATCAAAGAACATCTGGTGCCCCTGTTTTTCTCACCAGTCTTGTGTGTGACTCTCGCTCTCACTCTGTTTCATCTTAAACCAAACCAGCCACCATGTATCACTGTTTTGCATTTCAGGTGCTTGATTACATATATAGAAAGAGCCCTCCAAAGCCCCACTGTATATAGACTTTGATATCTACAATATAACTGCCAAATGCCTGTGTAAGCATATAGTATGTGAGTCCGTGATTGCATTGACGGTGATGTATGGTTGTAAATCTTAAAGCCTATTTCCATATGAAATGAATCACTTGTCCAAGCCCAGCTGCATGCTTTTCCCAAAGACACGGCTCACTTGAGGCATTTATTTATTTATTTATTTACCTTTTTCCTCCGCCTTGCACATCCAGTAAGGGCGGATAACTCATACGCATCACTTCATTAGATGCTCTGTGTTAGGTGAGAGAGGCTGGGGTTTGTAATGATGCAGTAATTGGAGTTTTGGTTGATAAATCTAAGCTCTAAAATTACTCCCCTCACATAATGTGAGCCTCGGCACTGTAAGTAAATCTTAAACTGATTAAGTTAGCATGAACCAGGCAATCACAAAGATGGCACCCGTCCAAAGGAAGAGAAAAAGGCAGAGTCTTCAGTCTTTGTGTTGTTTTACTGCTCTCATGTAGGCTGGCAAATGGGTTTAGGAAGGTCCATGCTGAAAGATGAGGTCAGATATATGTGTTTTCTGCATTTGGAGCTGACCGGTAATGTCATCGTAATTTAAGCCACAGAATAATTGAGATATATAGCGTGTCTGAAAGAGTTCCATTAAGCTGTTTGGAATTTTTTTTGTCTGTTACTGGAGACAAGGGTGTGGCACTGTTGAAGTCTTTTTCCCGTTCTTGCACACCCACGCATGTCGCCGTGCACATGTAATGTACGCAGACATTAAATCAAACATACTGTAACGCACTGTATCCACACACACACACACACACACACACACACACACACACACACACACACACACACAAATATATATATATAGTACAAACAGGGATGAATGTCTTTAGTTCAAGGACACAAATTTACCATTTTAGCTGTGATCTTTCCAATTTCATTAGGTTCAGCTCTATTTAATTAACACGTGGGTGTTATTTTACGGTTTTATAAATTTTAAATATTAAAAAACAGCCTTCCTTTACTACCATTCAGCGCACAATTGTGGGTTTTTCTATTAAAGTTGGAAACAAAGTAAAGTAACAACTACAGATCATTAGATTTAGATTTACCTCTGAGAATTACCTCAGGGTCAGATCTTGAGGTGTATGAAATTGATATTTCTCTGGCGGGGATGAATCACTGTTGTAACTCAGATATTAGTCCATTAAAGAAGAACAATAAGGCATCAATATGCATAGAATTAAATTAATGGTGGTGGGTTTATCTCCCTATCCCAGACGCATCCCTAAAAGACACAGTATAATGTATGACCTGACCTTCAAATGCCAGGAGAGTGTTGGGCAATAAACTGCCAATATTTGTGGCTTAATGGCGTCGGATGACTTTTACTGTAATTGGAATGGCAGCGAAACAGCTGGGCTGTTTAAAGACAGTGCAAGGCTGAGGTCTCAGACAATCACTAACTCAAAATGGTCACAGGGAGTGTGTTTAACCCTGGAGGATGTTTCTGTGATAGCTAAAGGATTAAACTGTAGGTAAACAGACATTATATATTACCTGCAATTAAAAGTGATGGTGAGCAGGATCAAATCTTGTTTCCAGATGGATATTTTTCGCAGGCTAAAAGGAGAAAAAATATCCTTTGTCATTCTCCACAATAATACACTTTGTACTTTTTGAATTATGCTCTCGACATGCCATTTTTCAAGTATGAAGCAAAAATAAACTCAGCTACAGTACATGGTGCGGTTAATCAGAACTGTTCACATGTTGGACTTTGTTATTTTTGACTGGGAAACCCACTTACTGGTTTTGATGGAATGAGGTTCTTGTCTGCGACATCTGCCTTGTTCTAGTTGCTTTACAATTTCACTGTTTATTATTTCTGGAAGAATCTTGTTTGGTGTTAACATCTTTGGGTGTATTTATTGCACATGGTGGTGGCGTCCATACTGTAAAATGATGGATCACTGGAGCTGAAAGCTGATTACAAGCTTGATTTACTGCAGGGCAGCGCTTAAATCATTCAGCTCAGCCTGGTGTGGGATTGCAACATTTTTCATGTGTAAACAACAGTTGATGGTACATACTTTTCTCAGAACAAAATGCTCAGTATGCCTCATATACTCATAGTTTCCTAATTTGATTTGGATTGTATTATGTTTTTTGCTGTTATTGTCTGTGTTAGGTGAGAAAGTCTACAGGTGTCCACTCTCCAGTGACTACACCGCTGCACAGACTGCCTCCCTCAGTTTCCATCTGGATCGCTACCACTTCCCCCACTGGCAGAACAACAGGGATCTATCCTCGCCACTGCAGCCCACCAGCAGCAGCAGCTCCAGTCCCAACCCCAAGCTCAGACCCAGGTCCAGGGAAGACTGGAGCCCAGTTACAGGTCACTACCTTGCTCTGGAGAGCCACAGTGAAAACACCTTGCTCACCAACAAGCAGTCCGACCTCACTGACAAAGATCCAGTTGTAGACAGCTCTTCATCTGGTCAAACCAGGAAGTCCCAGTATGAGCCTTTAGATTTGTCTGTCAGGCCAGAATCTGTTACATCTCACTCAGCCATGTCTCCTGCTGTACTGGTGCAAATGTCTGGCGTTTTTAGTAATGGACTGTCCTCCTCCATCACCCGCCAGCTACAAAGTTACTCCAATGCCACAGCTGAACTCAGTGTGAAACCTGCATATCAGTGTGACCTTTTGGCGCAGGGAACAGCAGAAGAAGAGATGAATACACAGAATGCAGGCTCCACGGGTCACGATGGTGAAGGTGAATTTGAGAAATCCGAGCAAGGGAGGGAGGATGCAAATGATGACGCAGCCAAGTGGAAGATGCTGAAAAACAGTGTCCTCGAGCCAGAGGAGACAGGACAGGCCAACGCTGATTTCCAGGGTCCTGGAGAGAAGCACGATAAGCTGGGACAGTGGGGCAGAGCTGTGGCTGATTCTCCCATCTCCTCTCTTGAGAATTTGACTCCAGGACAGGCCAATCCCCTCCAGCACCAGGGTAGCCTGCTCTCCTTCCTCAGACCCCAGGGGAGCCTGAGCAGCACACCTGCAGGTGCACAAAAAGCCGCCCTGAACGGTGGGGGAAACATGGAGAAAGATGTTGCATCAGGTGAGCATGAGCTTATATATCATATATGTTAAATGGAGCCGTCACTGTTACCAAGATGTTGTCAGTACTGTCTTCAGTTTTGAAAGTATATATTGCCACCTAGTGGACAAAGACTGGTTGTTCCTCATCTTGTTATCTTCTTTCAGATGCTCTGTACAGTTCCATGGCATCTGAATGTCATTATCACAGATGGTTTGATGGGGAATATAACAATATTACAATTGGTTAATTTAATGCTTTATATATGTGGCTGACTGTTTGTTTTGTATGCATGTGTGACATTGTCAGCCACAAGGATGCTGCCATAGAAATCCAAAAGAAGTTTTTGGCAGTATCTCAGCCCTCATCACCTGACAGCGGAAGTGTGAAGAGTGAGTGTGAGTGTGTGAATGAATCATTCCAATTACGAACAACACACTTCCCTTATACTTATAGCACTTATGTTTTTTTTTTCCTTGCCAGATCTTATCACTGATCTCAAATAAGGGCTAAAGAAGACACAGGTGTGTGGCACTGATTACCCCTACACTTTAAGGGATGATATAATCTCCTTGTGTGATAGGTTACAAATCGCCCAAGCCAATGGAGCCCACTGATGGAAAGGCTTAAGCTCTTGTGCTGGTGTGATATGCTTGCTGAGTGCAGATTTAATAATGCTGTCTCTCAGGAGAGGGAATCCAACAGCTGGGGTCTTTGATATGCATGTATTATGAGTGCAACATGATACACCTTCCCTCTGATCCCCCTCTTATTCAGAAACTCAATATGTTCATGTGAAAGACAGGAAAGTGCCTGTCAACTCCATTAGGGATTAACATCTGTTCCCTTTCTTTATGATTCTAACAGCAAGATGTAGTTTTCTATTTGATTGTACAGATGGTTATTATAATATGCCGAAAAGCACCCCTCCCCTTCAACTCCTGTCGTAGCTGTCACACTGTTAATTTTTCTTTCTTTCTTTTATTGCATTTAATGCCATTTGGATTAAAAAAAATTGATAGGATTTAGAAAATCTGGCAGTTTTGATTTGCCTGTGAGCAAACCTCATGTTACAAATTCCTTCAAAAATATAAGAACAATGGCAGCAATCAATCAACCATCTCTTTTCCAAAGAAGCAGCATATCATAGCCACAGCTTTTTTTGGGGGGGGCGGGGGGTTTCAGCAATCTCATCAATGCACTAGTAGCTGCAATGAGTTATTTCAAGCATCCCTTGCCTTTTGTTTGCTGTAGTTTGATCATCCATATTTTTTTTTCTCTCCCTGAGGAAGTAGATGTCAAAGACACAATAAACACCTGTCAGTCAAACGGGACACTGAGATGGGTAGCTGACATTGAGAGTCCGTTGAGTGTCCTCTAAAACTGAGCTAAGCAGGTGGCCCAGCAGCCTGTCCTGTCTGCAGTGCTGACCAGGTGGCTTTGTCATGGGGCTGTCTCCTGTTGCCCCCATCCTCTCCATACTGTATGGCACGTCGAGTGGCATGGTGACATATTGCCGGGCAGTTTGGACATGGAGTGATGTGTTTGTGATGACAGTTCAGGTCGGCTCCAATGTGCCAGCAGTGGTAATTGGCCAGATGGTGACCTCTGGTTGAACCTGTCTGCATGCTCATTAGTCTCACTGAGCCTTCCCTTGTGTTTTAAACAGCATCTCTCTTCACTGCACTGCTTTGATGAAACCACTAGATGGCAACATTTACCACTCTAAGATGCTGTGAAGCTTATAAATGTCTGCACCAGGTATTACGGCATGTATTCATATTTCATAGACACAATTAGGACAACTATGTTTGATAGTAGAGTCATGTAGCACCATGAGGTTTAGAGGATTATCTAACTTTAAACCAGTTAACCAGTTAACTAAACCATTATGATCTGACATGAGATCAGGCCTCTCAGACGTATGAGAACAAGTGAATATGAGAAGATCCATAAAGAAAGGATTATGAATGAAAGAACACGGATGACAGAGAGAAAGAAAAGGCACTGATTTGAAAGGTTGAAAGGGGTGAGTCATTATCTCATTGTCTGACCTCTGTATACCCTCCGCGGAGAGGGTGACAAGAGAGCGAGAGAAAAGGGAGAGAAAAGGAGAGAGAGAAAGATCACCATAGATGGAGATGGATGGAGCGACAGCGAGGTGAAAGAGGAGCAGTAGTGCGGATGTCTCCATGAGCAGATGTCGTTTGAGGGCAGCGAGAGGGCAGCGCGGCCTGCCTTTGTGCCGTGCTTCTCCCCATAGAGATAATGAAGGGTGGAGCACTGGGAAGGATGTGCAGTCATCACTCACTGTCTGTGTGCCATCAGAGCTCAGCCCTGTGTCATCCGTCACCATTCAGCTCCTCTGGCCCCCGTCGGCCCTGCCACTGTCATCATGGTCATTATCTCACATAACACACTCTCACCGCACACACACACACACACACACAAACACACATGAATGCATGCATGCAGGTGCAAACATATAAATGGGTACAACTTCACACAAATATGCAAATATGCAATATATGAGTGTCAATGCTAATAACAGAAGAAAACTTTAGAAATACAAACAAAAGAAGCCAAAGTTCTCAGTTTTAACTGTTGACTAAACACAAACTGTTCAAGAACAAGAAACAAAAGCATAAAATTGGCAAAGTTGTGATTTAAATAAGTAAATATCTAACTAAAGAATACATAACTACTACAAGTCAGTGTAGACGTTTAATGCCAACTTTTAGTAGCAATGGACACCCTATTATTGCAAGTTTGCAAAAGGAACAGTTTGACATTTTTGGAAATCCGCTTATGCTATTCTCTATGTATGTCCGTAAATATGAAGCTACAGCCAGTTGTCTTAGCGTAGCACCGTGACTGGAAACTGGAGGGGGAAATAGCTAGCTTGGCTCTGTCCAAAGGTTAGAAATCCACCTACCAGCTCCTCTAAAACTCCCTTGACACATGACATTTTGTTTGTTTATTTCGTACAAAATAGAAGTGTAAAAGAGCAAAAAGTTGTGATTTTGAAGGGAGTTACGTATATAAGTCTGAGGTAAACATAAGTTTTAAATGATCATTCAGGTTTTCAACAAACCCTCGGGTTAGTTAAAGTTTTTTTCTGTTTTACTGGCAAATAAAGTGGTCAAGTCTGATCATATGATCATCTCTCTTGCCCTGTCTGGCTTTGTTGTAGTAATGTCGACGGGTTCCCAGATCTCAGCCATTATTTGGTAGTAAGAGTGTTATTATAACAAACATAACAATGGCTTAAACTACTGAAAGATGATCTAAGTTGTTGTAAATTGGAATTAACCTTTAATACAGTCCAAGGTCAGTACTCTACAGAGTCAAAGTCAGTAATCACTCATTCTGTTTTTCTTTTACTATTGGCATATCATCTATGTTTCTTTCAACACCACACAATCCCTCCCCTCTCATTTCCTGTCCAGCCTATTTGTGCATCCGTGCATGTGTACTTGTATAGGTGTGCATGTACTCTGTGTGTATGTGTGCGAGTGTGCGGCTGGTTTTAAGCTGTGGCTAGAGCAGCCTATGAATGGAGGATCATGTGGTGAAGAGATGGATGGCTCTGAGCCCACTGCTGTCTCCTCTAATTGTAAAATATTAGTTACATTAGACTCTGGCCTGTGATTAATGGAACTTATTTGGAGGTTGCCCTCTCTTGGACCTCCCCTCTCCTCTGGTGGGAGGAAGAAAGAACGGCAGACCCAGGAAGGAGAGAAAGAAAGGCGATAGAGAGGCAGTGAAGGGAAGACAAGCAGGGCAACAACTGCCTGATGTAGACGCGAGACCTTTTGGCTTATTATTAACTGACTTTATGAAAGCATAATAGGCTACAGGGTTGTTCACATCATCTGACTGCATTTGCAAGATTTTAACAAGATTGAGGGAAATCTGTTCCGTCACTCAAGTCACAGTAGATGTGTGAAATTTGGGAAAGTGAGGTGACAGTTTTACAGTTCTGTATGTGCAAGACTGCAACTTTAAAAACTTTAATTTTAAAAGGAAGCAGCATTAAAGTTTCAACAAGTGACTTTAAGACATACACTGAATCAGAGCGTTTTTTTTCCTTTTGCTGTCCACCCCCATTTCCTGTTTTTCCACTGTCATTGATTGAGGCTCGGATAAGTTGAAGTGAGTCAGGTGGAGTTGAACACACGCCACAAACTGCTCTGTGTACCTGGATTTTGACAAAGCTTTTCTTTTACTATTGTTCCTTCCAGACAGCTCCCCCCTCCTCCCCGTCATGCACATACACACAAACACACAAAACCCTCTGTGCCATTCTGATGATATTCAGATGTGTCAGGCCTTATCCTCTCGCTGACTAGTGTGTGAATATGTGTGTGTGTGTGTGTCCTTTACGGCCATCAGGTTATTATACACCAACAGATGGAGCATTACCTTTTATTGCTCACACCTTCTGTGAATTTTCCCACTTCCCCCCCCAAAAAACACCTTTTTTATGTAGATGTGAAAGTGAGCGTTCAGCTCCGTGCAGCTGTCTCGGCTCTGATGAGGAGCATGATAGAGAGGAAGAGGCGAGGGCGGGGTGAAAAGGCTGAGACAGCCCTCAGTTTTTGGGAAGTGATGTCAAATGACATCAGCACATAATGGTTTACTGTAACTATGAATCACAGAAAAACACATTGAAGTGTTAGACAGAGGGGAAAAGAGAAAGTCATTATATGAGGTAACATCTCAAAAATAGCACGGCAGTGAACAAGGACACATGGCTGTCTAGGTAGAAAGGTAAATGAGTCACCCAGTGCAGTTTTGGTTTTGATCTTAGCAACACCTTAAGGCTTTGGTGTCATACTGATTTTTTTTATTAAGGTCAGATAAACTTCTGGAAGCTATTAACGTTTTGCTTTGTTGTTTGTATCTTAAAGGTACACTGTGTGCTGTGTCATGTAGGTTCACAGCGTTTGTAGTGGAGTTATGTAGCGGCCGCTAAAGAGGGGGACAGACAGGAAGTTTTGGCATGCCTTGCCTCCCAGCTGCAGACGTCTGTCATTCCTCAACTCAACACTTGTGCGTGTGTTTATTTGTCTGTGTGTGTGTGTGTGTGTGTATGTGTGTGCGTGTATTTGTGTTGTGAGCAGGAAATATGTTACAATGAATTAGAACTTGCTGCCCTTTTTTGTAAAAACCAGTCAGCCTATGATTTGTCACAGTGTTTTGGTAAAGTTGTGGTGTTATAAAGTGCTAATCATTTTTTTAAACATTTTTCTACAAAACCACAGTGACTGTGGCACGCCATAACTAATCAGAAACTTGCTTGAACCCCATTGAAACGTGTAAACTCTAAATGTAAGTGTGGTCTTGGTTTCCCCCTCTGGCATGTCAGAGCCTCGATGTCAAAATTGTATCTTCTCACCTGCCAACATCTGGTCCAGAATACTGGAAAAATGACCTGCCAAAAATTATATTTAGTATCCAGAATTATAACATACATTTCAATCACACCCTGCTCATTTTCACAAAGCTTATATCATAAACAAGAAGCAGTACAGTATGAAATATTCAGAGAAGTTTTGTCTAGAGCCAGATCCACTGGTTTGCTTTGATTTGATTGGCTCACAAAGTAGAGTTGGGACAAGGTTTGAGTGCAAGCAAGCAGTATAAACTGTCAAATGATATAATCTCAAAAGTCATCCAATGGAAGCTGATGCTCAATGATTTACTTTTGACTTATATTGCTACATTTGGCAGAGCCTGCAGAGGTTAAATTACTACAAACTATATCAGCATTTGTGTTAAGTTTGGCTTCTCAATTTGGATTTCTGTTTTTCTTTTTCTTTTCCAGCTCGAAAGCCATTCCAGTGCAGATACTGCCCCTACAGCGCCTCCCAGAAGGGCAACCTGAAGACCCATGTCCTCTGTGTCCACCGTAAGCCCTTTGACAACAGCCTCTACCCAGACCGCCGCCTCCGGCGCTCACACACGCCCCAGAGGCCTTCAAGATTGCCCCCAAGCATCACGGGAGACAATCGTGCGCCAGGGAGGGACCAGATCGGCATGACATCGCTCTGTGGGACTTGATGTTGTCATGGCAACAACAGATACAGACAGTTATTATTATTGTTTTAGCGTCACCTCGGAGGGGTTAGGATGATTGAGATTGTTTAAAAAAAAAAGTTAACAATAAACCTTGATGTACATTCCAGTGTTTACTTGAAGAGCCACAGTATGTATTTATCTGTAGCAATGAAGCTGCCTATAATAATAAAGTCCATTGTGATGTGAAAGTGTAGCAAGGGTATTTTAGAGCCGTCCATTTTGTCAAAAGTGTCCAAACAATTTACTTGTGTTTACATGCATCTATCAGTTCAACACTTGTCTGATAGGGAGAATGTACCGTGCCTGCCCGAAGCTCTTGTTCTTTCATCCAGTAAATACCCTGTGTTACATTTTTGTAAATATCGCTCGATTTCCCTTCCAGTCCAGAAGTCTTGTCTATCTGTCAGGATATGGTGCCAGATGTTCGGGCTGTAATCGCGGCAGATGTAATGAAGTAGAATGTTGCACATCGGAGCTTCCATTTGTTCTGGATTCCACTCCAGGGAGAAAGCCTCTCTCACATATAATTATTGCCCATTAACTCCTATGCTTCATGCCCTCGTGCTGGAACAATGCTCAATTAAGAGGAACCAAGGAAATGGAAAAACTGCAGAGATTCATTGATAGTACATTCAAATCCCTTTTTTTCTCTACTTTTTTTGAAATTTTGTTGAACTACTCGAGTGTGTGTGTGATTTGTCCACTAGTGTAAAATAGGCCCAATCAACATGGCTATTGTGTGCCATGCGTGGTAATTTTAGCATGATCCGGGCTGCCTCAGCCTCCCGTGCCAACAGTCTGCCTGTACACCCAGAGATCACCTTGGGCAGCTGTGTGCCTGTTCAGCCGGGCCCTTGTAGCCACAGCGATGTGACTTTGACTGACAGTCAACCTGACAACTCCATTCATGCGCCACCTGCTAGCTGTCAATCAGGGCGGCCATCCTGGGGCTATTGACGGAGCTGTCAGCCTGTGTGAGATGTGTCTGTCAAAGCCCACCCACTCCGCCACTCTGTCTCCCTGCCTGGGCAGTCTGACATTCGTTTGCTGTCCTCCTTCCACCCTTCCCTTCCCTTCCATCTCTTTCTCTTTCTTCCACTCTCTGTCTGTCTCCTGCCTGTTTCCCTTCAGAGACACGGCAGCCCCTTAATCCCCGATCCAATCACAGATTCTTTGGGTACACATTTGTCATCCTCAAACCCTCTGGTTTTTGGAAAGGAGTGCTTTGCAAACACTTCTGCAGGTGACTTGGGCCTGATATACATGTGGTTTTTATCACAGCTTCTTGTATTTGTTCGTACCCCGTCAGCCCTTAATGCCACTGTCACCAATCCTTTTTCTCCTCTTTTTTTCCTGCAAGCTTCTCTCTCTGCCTTCTTCCTCCTCCTCTGCTCAGTCACCCTTCATCTCTCTACCTGACAGGTGACAAGGTCTGGGCCTCCAGCTGACTGGCTAATCGGAGGCCTGTCATTTCTGTCAATACTTCCAGAGCCATGCCAAGCCAGATCAGACCAGACCAGACCATCTTCTCAGTTGACCAAGGGCACAGAGTTTTGCGGGTAGAGGAAGAAATGCTTCAAAAACTCAGAGCTTTAGAGAAATTCTGTCACTTGTACCCCTCCAACAGCCCTCTGGATATGGATCATCCCTAAGGCCTCATCCTGTCAAACCTCCTAATTAAGCGCAGTTTCCCTTAAAGCAGGGCCCTTTAATTAATGCTGGAGAAGTTTGTTAATTACCTCTAATGGTGATGAATGTTTTAGTTAACGTCTCACTACCATAGTCAATGTCATACTCAGGCTTTTTGCTGCTTTGTAAGGGCTCATCTTTCCAGTGTGCAGCCCTGTTCTTTCATAATTCGCAGTGTTTTTTATTTGCTCAAGGACTCATCGTATCATCAAATACAGCTTTATCTACAAAGGCAGTTCGCATTTTATCAAGTTCTGCCTTCGCAACCTGATTGGCCTCACAGACAAGTGAAATACAGAAATTCCTGTATTTTATCCACTAAGCTTTGGCTCACCTTGACCTTTTGCTTAGAATGACATCCTGTTTACCTGCAGTAAATCAATCCTCATTCTCTGACACCTATAAATAACCCTTCTCTGGAGAAAAGGCAGGCATGCCATGTCACAGACTGTCAATGTGGGGTTTATCTTTGTCTAAGATCAGAATTTTTTCATTTTTAATTGGTGTCACGTGAAATTTTGATTTGAAAGTAAACTTTTGACACGCTAATTGGCTACAAATATTGTTCTGTCCAACCAGTCTTTCTATCATTTGTTTTTCTTTATGTCCATCATAGAAATGATCACCAGCTTCTTCATTTTTCTTCTTCTTTACCTTCTCGTCACTCTCATCCCCTCATCCTTATCCCCTCATCATTATCACTATTTACAGTTGCTTATCTGCAGTCCATGTTTGAGGTCTCTTTCACAGCCTCATTGAGAGAGGCGGGCATGTTCAGCTAATCAGCCTGAATAAGTAAAGGAAACAGTTTGACAGGCCAGGTAATGAGAAGTAATGAATCACTAATCACAGTCTCTTACAACCCTTGGAGCACAGATGAAAAATTAAAGGTAATTAGCTTGCACAGTTGTGAAAACAATATTTAAGACTGTTGGCATCACATGGCACAGACTTAACAGATTTTCTTCGCCGACAACATACATCAACACCGCACTGAAGTCCTAATATCAAGCTGTTATTGGAAAAGCTTTCTCGATGTAATTTTAGTGACTGATCTGATCAGGGTATACAAGTCTCCCTTTTTTCTCTCACAGGCAATCTTGCCAAAACGCAAGCATGAAAAATGTTTTGCTTTTTTTTTTTTTCCCCTTAGGATTTTCGCTACTGAGGAAAAGAAGGAACATGCCAGCAACATGCCTCTGAGACTCAGCTTGGGTAAAAGTAATACTGGGGAACACACACACTCACACACATATATAGAAAGTAAGGCAATTAAGAAACATGTGGTCAGAGCTGCGAACCCTTTGCAGCTCTCCATGGCTCCTGTGCTTGACAGCAGAGTGAGGGATGCTTTGACAGAGCCCGTGTTTGACAAGTCTGCGTGAGACTCAAAGTACAGGATCCAGACATGGCCTGTCAGTCAAAGCCGGCACATCTCCCAGCTGAGACGTGCCAGTTTAGTCACAGTTACAAAGGAACTAATATGCGTTAACTGGAGCAAGGCACACATATGGGCCCGGTAGAGCCCTGTGTCCCGAGGCTGGGATTGAACGGATGCCAAAGAACATAAGCCCAAGATATAAAAAGAATTACAAGGGGACAAATAAAACACGGGGATTATGTCAGTGTGAGAAATGGAGGTGTTGTAATTCTGCATGTGTGCCGGCTCGCCTCTCCTGTTTCAGCATCCAGGGCCTTTGGGCTGTAGCCCCGCAGTCCTGCACCTGTGCTCTGACGATCCAGGAGCTTTAGAGGCAGTTATACTGTATGTGTCAGAGAGGGGGAAAAACAGAGATAGAGGGAGAGTTGGAGGAGAGAACTGGGACAGGACAGACTGATTGGGGCAGCAATCAGGACCCAGAATGCTGTATCTGCCAAATCAACTGCCATGTTTGAGTTTTAGGCGTACATGCAGGAGAGTAACTCTCCCCTCATATCATATAATACACATGTTCAGTTAAATACCAGCGACAGGAAGTGACTAGATTTAAGCCCACAGCAACTCCTCTGCTCAGCCGTTTGTGTCGTGTTATTGCCCAAAGTTCATTTGAGTTTCTCTCTCTTTTTTTCTCTCCCTCTCTCCTCTTTCTGCTGAAAAGACCTGTCTCACATAACAAACAATTGCACCAAACTCCATTAAAATCACTTCATGGGGATGTGATAGTGCCTCAAGTTAAAGGCTATAATTGAAAAGCATTTGACAAACCACGCACCGAAAAGCGACAATAGACAAGCTGTGATTCTCACTTGAGTTATTCAGTGGAAATGATTATCATCATTTCATTCTGTGCCCTACACAACTTGGTTGAATAGTACCTCTCTAAAACAGTGATTCTCTGATTTGTTCATGCTAACAATCTTCAGATGGATACATGCCCAGATAATGATTTTCGTTTTCACTACATTCCTCAGTATATAATAGCCACTGGAACCAATACACAGTTTTCTACTTAACTATCTAATGAAATAAAAGCTAAAATGAGCTACTTTGACATTTTTTTTTGATCAAATGACACCTAAACAGGACTTCCTGACTGCCTCTTTGACAACTTACTGTTCTCCAACCTGCACTGAAGCGCAGTGTAACCAGTCAAACCTCAAGAAGTGGAGAGTCTCCCTGGGAAGATGCTCCCGTCCATTGATTTGAAGTGACAGCCACATCCTTGACAAACACACCTGTCATTGTTCAAGTCACATCACATTTTCAGTTTCATAGACAGGAGGCAGTAGAGGTGTGCAGGTGTGTGTGTGTATGTGTGTGTTCATGCACATGTAAGCATGACTTCCCATAAGAAAGTTTTTCCATCCTTTCTTTGTTTTTCTTTTGTTTTTTTGTGGGCAGATACGTTCACTCTGCTCCAGCTGTTATACAGAAACACAGCCAGATTCTTTCATTGGCTTCTTCAGCCGATGTTTATGAAACAAGACATCTGGGGTATTTATTTTCAAACATGCGTCAGAAATGGATTTAATGTGCCAGAACCTGCTGACCATCACTCTGTGTGGATAAGTTAGTGTCGCTGGGCTGGTCAGAGAATCCTCTTCTCTGTGTGTACGTGTGTGTGTGTGTGTCTGCAGTGGTGTGGCAAGTTTTGGGGGGGGGGGGTGGGAGGAGGCTGGTTATGGGGACTGAGGGAGGGGGAGGGTGATGAGCTGCTGCAATAATAAGCAGATTTTAATGATTTACTATAAATCAGCAGCCGAGGCCTCTGCTTGGGGAGACTGAGGGGGATGACAGCTCCTGACTCACACACCTCGCAAATGCCTTGCTGATGATGTGTGCGCGCTTCAGATCATCAATCACTGAGCGCATAAACACTCTCGCACACACACACATACCACACTTTTACAAAAACATGCTTTCAACACACGTACGCAGGTGCACAGGCACGCGCGCACACACACACACACACACACACACACACACATGTGCAGCAACACACATGTTTCTTGTCTCTAATGTCTCCTCTGCTGTGGCAGGGGACAAATCAATCACGGGGTACAGAAGTTCAAGGGGGTAAGAGATTGTCTGGTCCGTTTTTCCCTATGCTATTGATCCCATTTTACTGGCATCATCGCCAAGCTGTCTCACAAACCCCGAGACGGCGATGGATTGAAAGTGGATGATTGAGAGAGGAGGTAGGGTGACATTCACTGTAATCTCAGCCCCCACCCACACCTCCACCCCACCCCGCCCTCCTCCTAACAAGCAGACAAATCCAATGACATTGAAAGTTAGCATTGTACCAGGAGTTTTTAGAGCAGATAGAATCGGGCCTATCAGTTTAAATCTGTGCTATCTGGCTCTGAAGGAAAAGCACTTGGCAGCGATTAACAGTACTTTTTTTTGTTTTCCTGTCTCTTTGCATTCCTACTCCAGCCGTTATACTGTACGTCTGACTGTCTGAAGGTATTGTGCCATCTCCTGTTCCCTGAATTTGATGAAAAAGACATTGGAGAAAACAACTCCTGACAGCACATCCCAGAGTGTGTGGGAGACGAACAAGAGTGACACAGAACATTTCTCTGAAATTTCAAAATGGGGCTCATGTGGAAAATATTGATGCATGCTCAATTTCCTCTTAAGTACTTGCAGTGTTTCTTATCTCCTGTGTATAAACAAATGAGGGAATTTTCCCAGTAAATGATGGAGAGCCGTCTGGTTCGTGAATGTGCATGGAGCAATGAAAGCAACACTGTTGAAGGCGTCAGAGGGATCACAAGATAAACATATTGCTAACAGATTTCCCAAGATAAAACTGTTTCTGCCGAATCCTGGGATGTTTTTATGACGTTGTCTTCCTGTGTACTATTGATTCCCACTGATCAAATGATGCATTTTAAGAGAAATAAACAATGTGGTCCAAATATTTCAGTGTTTCAAATTTTATACCCTCTCTAATGTCCTTCCAAAGAATTAAGGATGTATTTACAGTAAAGATAAATGTCTATCCTATTTATAGGAGCTGTTTCCTTCGGCTTCATCAGCGAGTTCATTTTGTAATGATAATTAAAATCATTCACCCTACACCACTAAATTACACCAAAGTGAAGATATACAGTAGTTCATATCATTCAGCACCCAATTTTACAATATAAAGCCATAATGACAATATAGCTCAAATTATTTACCTTCAGTATCACAATGCAAACTTCAAGCAATGATGAAGCTCAAATCATTCACCGCACTATTAGTATCAGTATATCACCGTCAGGCTGTTTATCACATTATATCTACATTATGATGATGCACAAGTTTAATTACAGATAGATGGATGCTTCATTCATCTTTCCTGTTGCTGACGTCTTGATTAAAATGTTTAAAGGATTATCTATGGGACTCCTATTTGTGTCCTTGTGTTTGTCTTTTCAACTTTCATCCACTCGCCTGATTTATTCCCCTTGTCTATAAATAAGTAGACAGGGTCCATGTGATGGATTAGTCTGTTGACATTGTACCAACTGCAGGTAAACAATTACTATTCATGCTTCATCGTCGCAGAATCTATACCAGGATACTGCCACTTAGCAAGGGACAAAAGGTTAGATTCCAAGCTATTGTTCTGCATTTGATCAAAATGTCATTTGTTTCATATTCCACTGCAATAACAGAAATTTTGAAGTTTCAAGAGATGTAAAATATTGAAATGAGCCTCTCCAGAGCTGATTTTTTAAAATGGAATTTGTTGAGTCTCTTAATCAAAGGCAGGCCTGTTTTTTACATCAGTGCGGTACGGTCAGTGTCTGTGGACTATGAGTATCCCTTTACGTTGTGAAACCCACACTAGTTTATGACCACATCCAGACACTCAACATACGTCATTCATTGTTTATTCAGAATCCAGCATTGCTCCAACCCCTCAGCCCCTGTGGGCTGGATCAGTCCACGGTCATTATGCTGATATGAGCAGTGAGTCACAGAGAAAAGAAAGAGTGGGTTAAATCTATGTATATGTGTGTGTGTGTGTGTGTGTGTGTGTGTGTCTGTGTGTGATTATATGTAGTATGCCTACATCTGTCAGAGTGTGATTACAGTGTTAGGAGTTCATGAAACAGCCTCTGTATCAACAATTATTCATGTCCCTTAGGCCATAAGAGTGAAAGGCCTTTTTCAGACAAGACTGTGGAAAAGAGGATTAGGGAGAATACTATGAAGATGTGTGGCAGAGGAAAAACATGTTGTACAATACCAGCTTTCAAGCGTTATTCAACCAGTCTTTTCTCTCAAAGATGATTTGTTTGCTCAATCAGATTTGACTAGTTTGCTATTGTTTTCTTTTGTTTTAACTGTGAAAATGAAATGAAAACATTATTATTCATAATAAGTAAGAACCAGTGAGTTTTTGAGCGGTCAAGCAAACATAATGAAACAACATAATTTAGAGGAGCACCAAACACCTGTGATTGTTCTTAAAGGATAATTCACAATGTGGGTCTCATTTGCATTGTTTTGGCCACCAGTTCTACAGGTTTAATCTATCAGTTAAAACAGTGCACTCACCAAAGTTATTGCTGAAATCTGGGAACATGGCAACAGTAATAAGAATGAAATATGGTAGCAAGTGAAATTCTTTCAGCCAGATTATCTAAACTACTTTTTTGGAGATAAAATTGAAAGTGAGGGCACCCAAAATGTTGGTAATAAGCATTTCAAAGGAAAACTGTGTGTGCACTATTGCAGTAAGTACAGTTTGTTAAAGTTTGGTTGATAATTTTACAATTCATCTTCATATTCTCTTCCAAATACAGTGCATTTGGCTAACCTGAGAGTATGTTTAAAACCTGTCACAGTGTCTGACTGCTTGTATTTCCTTGGCTAGTACGATGTTACTGTTAACTGATTGTCTGAGCTATAAATATAAGATCTAAATTATATTACACTGGAATTATCCTTTAAATCCACTATATTATTGACACAAATTAAAATTCCTCCAAAACATGATTTCTCAAATTTACAGTGTTGAGAGAGCTACAAACAGTGTCGGATGGTTTCATTAACACTGACCAGTAAACCAAAATCAGAAATCTAAAGCAAGCAGAAACAATGTGATAACAGGTCACATGAAAGAGAGGCATTGATGTGGTTAAGGCAGGTGTTTATGTGGGGACACATTAACAGACAGTGACAGCAGCAGGCTGCTGTTTGGTCTCAGCGGTGATGGAGGGACAAAGCTGTGGCCCGTGGTTCATCGGCTGAGACATTACTGGGCCATTTCTGTCTTAGGCGGCGTGATGCCTTGTCACCTGACACTGGGCTGCTTTGACAAGCTGTAGCACCTTGCTGAAGTGTTCTGGAGACCTCGTGTACACACACCATCAATTTCTCTTACTCATGTTTTCTCAATGACTTTGCCTCATGTAGAGTGTGTCACTGAGAGTGTGTGTGTATCATGGAAAATTACACTTTTGTAAAATAATTGAGCCACGGAGGGGGAATGGAAGGAGGGGAGCATTGTAATTGCAGATATCAATGATTTTCATATTAGAATGTGAAATATTAACTGTAAAAAACATTTCATGTGGAGAAATTTTGATATGTTACAATAGGTAAAATGATAAAAATAATGATGGCCGAATTCCATTTAACAGCTTCAGTTTCAAGGTCCTGCATTGTTCATGCTGGTTCACTGTCACACTGTCGTGGCTTTCTGGCACACTTGAACAGAACAGAGCCATCATTAATGTCATCAGTAACACCTGTGCTTTTATTGCTAAGTCAAAATACCTGCTGTAAAAATGGCCTATTTATTAAGAATACAAAGATTTTCAGTTTTTCAACTCCTGATGATTTATAAGGGGTACGCAAAATAAAAATGAACACCTGACAATATTATAGCCTGAATATAAATACTGCCACTATGAATATTATGTTCACAGAGCCTCTGCTTCAACTCTGTAGTCATTTCTGAAACAGCACTTTGTGATGTTGTGTTAGATTTAGCCATATTTTCCAGTTGCTGCCTCTGTGAGGCTATATTGAGAATCAATCAGCATTATGGGAATGGTAACTCTAGATGTCCCTGGGATGATTTTTAAGATAAAGCTTGATTCTATTATTTGAATTTGTATGCAGTATTTTAACCTTTTACCACCTAATTAGTATTATGTATTGTAGAACTTACACAGACTTCTTTCACCATGAAAAGTTACATGAGTTTCTCATCATAATGGTAACAATGTCGTGAAAGTAGTCTAGATATATTGTATGTAGGACAGACTATACAATTGAAACTTTAAAAATATGGTGTTCACAGGGGGCTAAGTCTTAAAGGAATAATAAAACATTTTTCAGTGTAAATGAGAAGATACCGCTCTCAAACCTGTCTATTAAATATGAAGCTACAACCAGGAGACTATCTTAGCCTAGCATAAAGACTACTAGCTAGCTAGTTAGCAAATCTAATTTCTCACTAATTTACACATTATGCAGAAGTGTTCGAACAAAAAGTTGGGGTTTTTTTTGTGAAGTTATGTGCTACTTTCCTGGAGTTAAGAGTGTCCCCCCCCCCCCCGCAAAAATGTTGTTATATTCATTTAATGGGTTAAAACAATGTTCTTTATGAGTAAAACTTCACTATATATGACATTTTCCAGTCGACCATTTATTGTTCAAAAGCTCTCTGTTCTCCATTATTGGTGTACAACATGCTTGCTTGTATATTGGTTGTCAGGATAACATGAAAACAGGATTTGGGAGGCAGCTGCTCATGTTGTAGGCCTTAATATTGATTGAACTGTAGTGGACCATAGGGAAAACATGCAAATTGTCAAAGTGAGCTGTAAACCGCTTTAAGTGGTGTGTTTGCTTTAAACATTAACCTGTAACCGTCTGCTGAATGCATAGTTCAGTGCTTCCAGGTATTGTACACCTGCTTCCTTTCTTTATTATAGATGAATTACAGCATTTAATGTATATCTATTGTTACATTTTATGAGCTTATGAATTCTCTGCGTGTTTTTGTATGCCACAGTGCGGTATGAAATGTGTGTGTATGTATCGACACGTGTCTATAAACACAATACATTGTCCAGTAAAGTCTCAGAGGGGATCAGTTTCTTACCCCTCCCCTTCCTTCTCCTCTAACCCTCAGGAATGGAAGACATTTCTTGTGAGAACAAACCTTTAATTGTCTGCCCTGTCGACATGTAAAGGAAGTGATGCGTTATATTATATCATCACTCTCCCTGACGTCCCCTGAATGACCCCAGAATCAACGATTCACAGCTAAATGGACCTATTGTTGATCACATTTTAATCTTAACCTTTCAGTCATCAGATGAAATATTTGTGTGACTTTAAAGAAAACAGTCAATTTAAATCACTTCCTGCGTCTATTTAACTGACATTGCAGATACCTGATCGGGATTGACGCGGGCCCCAGTAACCGTCAACTCCTAAGGGCCACGGTCGATGGAGAACATCCACCATACTGGTCGAGCCTTAAACTGTTTCTGCTCTGTCTCTTTTGTTCTTCCCTCTTTGCGGCAGCACCAGAGGGGAGAGCTTAAGAGGGACTGCAGCTGAGTGACAACAGTGACTGAATTACCCTTCACCCCGTGAGGGTGCAAGTTTGGGTCAGTTACTATCGACAAGCCTCTGCCGAGCTGTGGAGTAGCTGGAGGGAAGAAGGGAGGTATTGTTGTCTTTTTTGTGCTGCTATTATTGGCGTAAATGTTACTGCAGTTAGACAAAACACACAAAACTCCAACTCAGAGCCAAAGGAAGTAAAGTGAGCATACAAATTTCCCCAAACACAATGTCTGCATTAGCCTATTCTCTGGCAGTAGTGGGGAGGCACACATTCTTTCCAGTGACTGACAACTAAATCAGCTGTGGAATTACGATGCTATTGCTCCCTTTGTACATGTTGCCTTACACAAGCTGGGCCCATATTGGATAACTAATTAGGCAAAGAAAGTAAAGTGCGAAATCCTGTATCGCTGAAAGGTTTGAGATGGGGAAAACGGCAATGCATTCTCAGACAAGAGACTATTTGGTGGACCTTATTGATTCCGAGGCAGAGGCAGAGATCAATGAAAAGAAACAGACTGAGACAAAGAGTGGCATTTAAGGGTGGAAAAAGCTGACATTTTCTCCATCACTGTCACAGCCGCGGCCATAAAGCAGCAGCAAATATTAAAACATTTCTCATCTGCGCAGGAGTATTGGCAGCAGAAATTGTTTTCTCCGTGGTGTGATACTCAGGCTGAACTCCCAGTAGGATCCCCGGGGACTGCAGATTGGTGACTGTGACATATCGGCACCAGCATTTACACACACCTGCCACTCATTCCCAAACAGCCCAGGAGCAGGGCTGTAGAGGGCAGATAGCAGCCGAGGAGGCTGTCGGTTGGACTGCTGTCAAGGCGGGTAGGTGTTGTGGAATTCATCACTGATAACACGCTTATGTTTGCAGGCCGCATAGAGTGCTTCTATTAGTCAGCAATGCCCTCGACACTGTATGCTGGTTATGCATATGTAATGAGCATGTGTGTATATGTGTGAATGGCGTTTCTTATCTGTGTCTATGTGCGCTTGTGTTCATGCAGCACCATTAGCGCAGAACACAGACGTGTGTGTAAAATGTAATGTATGTTTATGCGTGCGCACTAACCACATTGTGTGTAATTATGAGTGTGTGTTCTGTCCTTCGAGTGCACTCCCTGAGTCTTGAACTCTGAGTGACACGGGTACTGCAGGGTCATATGTCTATTTGTGGGATAAATGATATTATGCTACACTAAGAGAATTACATAGAGGATGTCCCTTCGAGTCACCAGGTTCAGTGATCAGTCATAGTTACTCTGTGTGTCTCTTTTAAGCCCCCCTATCTGTACTCATCCACTGGTCTGGAACGGGTGTTAAATGGATCCTAGACCACATCCCGTCATTATGAGCTTATGATTTGAGCCTTATGACGGAGAGAGAAGGAGAAGGAGAACAACGCAGAGGGGAAATTCAGAAAAAGAGATCATTGAGAGAATATGACACATTCGTTTTTGCAGTGGTCCTTCTGCACTCTCTTTTTTGGCATCACCTTCCTCCCTTATCCTAACTCTTAATCTCTTCGTCTCATCTCCCTCTTATCATCTTTTCTTTATCGCTCCCTTTCTTGCTCTTTCTTTCAAAAATCTGCTCTCCCTCCCTAGCTTGCAACTTTTCCTTTACATCCCTCCCTCTCTCACTCCCTGCGCCTTCCTTCGCTCCTCCACTCTCCCTTGGTGGTATTTGATAGCAGTAAAGCAGGAAGCAGGAGAGCAAACAGCAGGTGAACCCACTCTAATACTCAGCTGTGCCATCTGCTGCTGTCACATGACTGTGCTGCACGCCCGCTCTAACGCCATGATGCCCCATCATACCTGACACATCAATCAATCATGACCAAAGAGCAGAAGAGAGAGAGAAAGAAAGAGTGAGAGAGGAAGAGTCTGAATGATAAAAACATCAGGACAACACTAAACACTGTACGTCCTATCAATGAAACCCAGCCAATAATGCACAAATATTATACCTTGTTTAGTAATTTTGGCATCTCCCCTGGAATAACATAGTTAAAAAGGGTTTTATTGACAACACTGATTTGCATGGTTTCCCTAAATTTTGTCAAAATCTTGTTTATGTAAAAGCTGCATACAAAACAAAAAGGGAATTTAACAAAATAATGTTGCACCCTTGATTAATTTGTGTAATTTTATGTCCCATAATCCAAATATCCATCAAAATCTGATCTTTAAAGTCTGATTACTGCATGCCTAATGCGACAAATGATGACTGCAAAAACAAAAATTAAACCACAAGACCTCTTATTTCACACACACGCACACACACACACACACACACTCACACACACATATACACACACACACACACACGCACACACACACAAAACAAATGAAAAAACAAAAGAAAGGGAAAACCAACAAAACCTCTGCTTCAACCCAAAGTTCTTGATTGGGTGTGAAGAACACATTCAATTACAGCAACAGTGGCTACAGGAAATGATTTCAGTCAAAACTGTCCCTACCACAATTAAGCTGTGTTAATTATGTATTTCATTAAGTAAGTGGATTAGAAGCAGTGCTGATGAAATCATAACGGGGTTTGCCGGAGGCCAGGCTGCAGAGAACAGACAGGAAACGACTGATATCTCTCCCTCTTACTTACACTTCTCTGTTATACCCTGAAATAACCCTATAAATACTTAACACCTTTGCAGGCCTATCTAGGTTGTCTTCATTCGCACACAATCACCTGGCCCCTCTATCTGCATACCGTTTTTGTGTAGGATCATATAGTGTAACTGTGCCATAGATACTGTTGACATCCACATGCTGTTTGCGAGTCCTCTGGAAACCATCAAGTCTCTCCATTTCATCTAAGCCAGTTCATTACCATTCAGGTGCAAAAAGGAGATAAAGCAAAATGCAGATCGCTCTTTCTGTCTCCCTCCTCTTTCACACCCATACTCTCTCACTCACTCGCATGCACTCTTTCACTCTATCTCTCTCTCTCGTTCTCTGTGTTCTCTGATGTTTTATTTGATATCCCACAATAAAGCCTCTCTTTGAACTGCCATCAATTGTGTATGGATTTTTCCTCTGAGGAGAAACAGAGAGCTGTCTGAAAGGGCTCCAGTCCCGCAGGCTGCCTTCATATTGATGCAGAGGAGTATTGCCATCTTCATTGCTGGATCAATCACTCACGTCACTGTTGTTTTATGGCTGGGGCCACTTCACAGAAAGAAGCCTGACAACATCACCGCAGAGGTTTGCAAAACGATACAGCTCTGATAGTTGAGGAGGGTGGAAGGGGGCGGTGGAGGGCTGCAGGAGGCTTTCAGAGGCAAGAGGGGATGAATTTAGATTCTGTAACTGTCACACACACATGCGCTCGCAGATATCTCTCTTCTCTACAGCTGTGGAAGCCTCTGGTTTATCGCTTGGTGTGGTTAAACAAAAAACACTGAGAGGACCACCGGATGTTGTCAAAGCTTGATCTGATCTGGGTCACCTTGGATGGATGCAAAGTCTCTGCGATATACCTCCACTTCCACTTTCTGTTCAGGTGTTTGCTTTCAGTAGCCTACATTCTGTGTGTGATGCCGAGCTTCCTGATTTATTCTTTTATAGCAAGAAAGCCTTAACTTGAAAACAATCTAGTAATATGGCTTACTAAAAATAGTGTGGTACTGCCCTCTTTAAAGGGAAGTTCCAGGATTTGTCAACATGGGTGTATCATTTTAACATCTCACCAAAGATTTGGGAAATGCAGATTCAACTTACAGTAATAGAAAGCCTCTCAAACTGTTCTTTGAGTCCAGCCAGAAAGTAGTCCCCTGGAAATTATTGTAGTGGACTGCTTGGCACGACTCCCGCACTAGGTCTCCTATCTCTAGGAACAGCTGTAGATTTCAAGCTGGGGTGTTTTTGATCTGAACTGTTGTGGTAGTCATCCCTTTCAAACACTTTACTACAAACATAATACTCTACTATACTCGTATTCGAGGCAATTTTAAGAGCAATTAGCCACAAGTGTGGTCTTTATCAAAAAATCACTGTAGATCAAAACAGCATGGTGCATACCTGCCTTGTCTTTGAATTTTTGCTCTTTGGAAACCATCTTCTCGTGTTCACCACTACTTTTCTAGCATGCAGACAAACAAAACAGAAAGCGAGCCGCAGCCATAGCCTCACACTAATGTAAACAAACCTGCATGTGACCATGAATACGAATGGACACATGCACATGAATACAGTAGGTAAGTCAGCTGTCAAGTCGATAAGGAAATGTACGTTAGGTCAGACAGAGCGCGTAAATTTTCATCAGAATCACATTCATTCTTTATTGTCCTCTGTAGAGGAACTTTGCTTTCAAATTCTGCACACAAACACTCAAAAGATGTAACACTCAAAACAGGATATAAACAAACAAGAACATCACAACAACACAAGTCTGTTACAGTGTACCCAGGCTGTTTAAGGCAATGATTGCTGGGGGCAAAATACTTCTTTTTTGCAGAGTAGGTGTCTGTATCTTTGTCATATGGTCTTCAGTATGTATGTCAATAAATAAACACGCTATCATTCAAATGTACTTCAGTACAGTAAGTGAACGCATCATTGTTCATATGGCCTGATGTTCAGCGTTGATCCTGTCCTCAGTTCAGTAGTGCATTCAGTCTGTTGCTAGCCCAAGCTATCATGTTCAGTTCAGTACGAAACTGGCCAATAAAAGCACTGCACATTAGTTTGGTAGCTCAGCAGCATATTATATCAGATTATAGTTGTTTCTGTAGCTTTTGCTGTCTTTTAATATGTTTTTCCAAGGAGGTAACGTACTTTGAGTCACAGCTGAGTTGACAGCGGCACTCTCAGTCACTGATTAAAGGTACTGATGTGGTCAGTAACAATGGTGATTCAGTATATATCGTAGATAAAGATTTGTTCATACATGTACTGATCACCTCAATATTACTCTGCTGATGTCCTCATGGAACGCTGCTTGCTGCAGTAACTCCCTCCAGCACCCCAACCTCCTCCACCAAAGATCTGATGTTCAGCAACTATCTCTTGTTGAAGAGTTTTGTTTTCTCAGCAGAATCTTTGTTGCTGCCCTAATTCTTTGAGAACGAAACCTCTTTTTTTTTGCTAAATCTAACTGTGTAATTGCCAATAAATAGTCAATGCCTTGACAAAAAGTAAATTAGCTATGCTATTCTGTTCACTACAACAGGTTCAGGAATTACTAGGGGAATGCTTTTTGAGTTTAGTTTTTTTTGAAAACTGTATGAACCATGCTTTCCTTTCCCCAGTCAGCATGCTTATATTCCTGTTAGAGTCTGTGTATCTCAAATCTCTGCAATGCAGTTGATGAATAAAGTGTTACATGATTTATATGAGCCATTTCTCGCAAGAGAACTTAACCAGATTGTCATCTCTTTGGCTGAAAATAACATTATCTTCCATAAGTTCATCTTTGGTCAACTTTTCACATCTGACAAGCTAACTGATGGATACACCTCCGCAGAGAAAGAAGAACTGTTGATCCAGTTAACGGCAGTCTGAAGGCACTGTGACTTAAGTTCAGACCTGCCTGTCCTTGGTCTGGTCCCAGCTCAGCCCAGCCTGCTCACAACTAGTGAAGCCTGGTCTTTGAGAGGTGCAGCAGTAGACACCAGAGTCCCTCTCAAGCCATCAGTCATCACTTCACTCTGAACTCTATATGACCTTCCCCTCTGCTCTGGAAGACTAGTTGGCTGTGTGCACTCTGGCATCTCCATATTCACCTTAAAGAGACAGGACCTACTTTTTTCTGAATTACCCTAAATGTGAAGCTTCCTGTTTCAGCATCTATTAGGTATGAGAGCTGATCTAAAAGCAGTAAAAGCCGCGTAAGAAGGGGTGGATGAAGCCTGGTCGGAAAAGAAGTGGAAGTCCTCACGTCTGGTGAATGGCCCTTTAATTCCCTCTCCTGACAGAAGGCAATGGCAGCCTGGAGGAGGGTCAGGACACCAGTTGGCATGAATAGACACATTTTTGTCTCGTCTCCAACTTTCTCTGCTCTGTGCCTCCACGGACTGTAACATCTCATTTTTTTTCCCCCAAGCTGGAAGTCTCAACAGCCATTCTCTTGTCACTGGAAGGCGGGCAGGCAGCTCTCTGTCTCCTCACTCACAGATGAATAGAAAACATTGTGCCAAAAGCTTCAGAATCGCCAAGCTGTTTTCGATTGCATATAAAACACAGAATTTGAGAACATGTTTGAAAATGACAGCCTGATTGGCTGTGGTCATTTCAGGCTGTGTGGGCCTCATTTTTTCCTGTGTTTCATCAGTGGGTGCATTCATCCATTCAGGATAGATTGAAGCAGTAGCCTTTAATAAAGTCACCAGGCTTGAAAATATATGAATAAAATGACATCCACTGCCTTGGATGGATCAAATTGACTTATCCTGGTAATAGCCCAAGGATAATGTGTGCATGTGTGCGAGTGAGAGTGTGTGTGTGTGTCAGAGTGGAGACAGAAAAAAAGAAGAAAAGAGCAGAAACAGAGATGGATATAGTGGTAAGACAAAGGCAGGAAAGACAAGAATATCAGTGAAATAAAACAAACTTGACCTAAGGGGACAGAATTCAATGAAAACCTGGAGCTGGACTCATGACTTTGAATCTTATTTGTATTGGTGAAAGTGACCCATCTCAGGCGCAAGTGTTATTAGGGATGCTGGAAAGGAGAAAAACAAAGCCATTAAAGGAGAGAGCAGAAGAGGAAGAGTGACAAACTTGATCCTAACAAAGTTAAAGGGTTATTCAACACAAAACATCAAAATTATGAGTCCAATTTCTCCAATTCTACAGCAATTTGATCGCGCTGAGCCACAGAGGAGTCCCAAATCCAATGATACACCAGAGGAGGCATAAAGAGTTGAACAAAGGCAACAATGATGACAAAGAAAGTTTCATATTTCAGTCAATTACAAGGAAAAAAAACACACAAACTCATATCTTGACCCAGCATACTGCTTTCCTCTCATTTTCCTTATTTTCCTGTCCTTGTTTGGCAGATGGCGGTTGGAGTGTGATGTTGACGGAGTGGTCGTGAACCACAATAATGACAGTCAGAAGGGATGGCTGTACAAGGAGACACATGTCTGTTCTCTGCTCTTCAAATGTCCAGCTTAAACTCCTGCTATGTGTGAATAAAGAGGACAGGAAGTGGCAGTTTGGCAGCTCCAACCAGGAGTGTCACTCTCAATTGCGTCCCCTGCCAGCTCCAGACACATTGCACGGCCAAAGAGGTCACGGGTCTGACTCCTCTTTTTCTCTCTCCCTCTCTCTCTCCTCTTTTGTCTGTTTTACAGGACATTCCATTTCAATGCCACCTACGCCATGCATAACAGTCAAGGAGAAGACAGAATGATGTACAGAAGACACGAGTTAGAGCGACGGCGGCACATTTTTTTTGAACATTCCCATAAAACATGAGGCCTGTCTTGTCAGATTACCCTGACACCCTGTGTCAAAATCCCTGCCATGTCTCCGTGAAGCAGAGAAGCAGATGTCCTGAGTTTGCCTTCCTCCTCTGGACAGAGCTGTCAAGATTTTCTCATGAAGGACACTGAAGACAGTGCAGATGGAAAGAATGAATAGTCTGAGGTTTAGCTTGTTTCTCTGTCAGGAATGAGTTTTATGATCAGAAACAGTGAGCTCTGTGTTGAAAACGGTGTTGGATTTTCTGGTACAAAGTTTAGTCATCTTAACAAATCACACAGCAGTCACGTCTCTAAATATTTCTTTTGTGTGAAAAAAAAATCTGCTAAGGTATCACTTTCTTAATGTCCATTATCTGCCTTAATCTATGTTAATTCAAACTGTGTTGCAAAGATTTACACAAATGTATGTATCATTAAATGACTTACAGACAGTGGTGGAATGAAACTATATACATTTACTCAAGTACAGTACTTTCGATTATGGTTGTACTTAAGTATTTCAATTTCAGGTTACTTTATACCTCTATATTTCAGAGGGAAATACTGTATTTTTTTTACTCACTACTAGGCTACATTTGTCACAGTGATAGTTACAAGTTATTTTTCAAGCTGACATTTGACATGTAAACCATATGATCAGCTTATAAAATATGACTATAATTTAGCTCCTCATTGACAACATTGAGTACATTTTTCTAATTCTTCCGTTCTTTTACTAATGAAATGAATGATTTTGAATGCAAAACTTACTAACCCTAATCCTAACCCTAACTCATGGAGTATTTTACAGTTGGGTGCTGCTACATTTACTTGGGTGAAATGTCTCAATATTTCTACTACCACTGCTTAAAGGACATTGAAAATATTGCGTTTTTACTCCTACACAGGAAAAGTCATACTACTTGTTCTTTGTTTCAGATGTCAGTTCCTACACTAGCTGCTGATAAAACAAAGCTCCACTATTATAACATTATATGTATTAAATTCAGGAACCTAGATTAAAATGCACCCATAAATGTCATTTATATCTGATAAGAAATGGTTCTTGATGATAATAAGGCCTTGCCAAACAGAGGGGAAGTCAAATGGATTTTGATTCCACTCCAAATCATTCAGTAGCTTCCCACTAATGTAACTTGATCAGGGCACTCTCAAACTCGAGCTCTGTGGAATGACAGTTGAGATTAATTTTGTCAGCCTTGTAATCGCGCCTTATTGATGTGTTTCCTGTGAAACGGCACATTGGAAAGAGCAGCTTCAGCCACGGGGCAACTGTGTTTCATATAGTAGTCATGGATGGACATTTGATGTTGACCTCCTGATCGCACACCTTCATACAATTGGGCAGGCATGCACGCACACACACTCACAGGTAATGCTCTATTATGCTGATTTATTGAAGGTTAATTTAATCACTCTTGTAATACCTGACCAGAGGGTGTTTTTACCCGTGAAAAACCCAAGTAGCAGGGAAAAAAAGGGAGAAAAACATGACAACAAATCAAAAAGTGATTTCATGAAGGTGGCACCAGAGACAGGCCAATCCATCAGAAGGGCGGCAGAGTGTGGACGTGTTGCCACGCGTGGTGCCAGGCGAGGTGCCAGGCGGTCCAAGGCACATCCTCCATGCCAGCGCCCTGAGGCTGTGTGTCCTCGTCACAAGGACAGAGAGGTCGTTAGGACCAACTGCACTAAATCACATACCTCCTCCCACCCACTGTCATGGCCGACGAAGCAGGTTGATGCTGAAATACTGGGAGAGGCAAGGCAGTTACTGGTCGAATCTACTGGTTTATTCCAAGTAATGTACATCACATCCTCTTATTCCAATTGATACCATGATATATGATGTTGTTATGACACTTCCCCTGCTTTTGAGTGCACCCCAATGTCAACAAGGCTTTACACAGAGTGAGTGATTCCTCCTAAATGCATTTTAGAGTTTTGCACAAATACATTTTCAGAGCTAAGTAAACAATGCAGGCCATTATCTAGATGTATTGTTTATGCATTTTGCGCTCCGTGGCTGGGATGAGCAAGTGAGCAAGAGAGCAGCAGAGAGAGGGAGAAAGACAAAGAAGGAGGAGAGGAGAGAGAGAGAGACAGCCTCCTTCTCCAAAAGACATCAGCTCTGTGAACAGCACGGGCAGATTTTCCATTCTGTCAGCATTTTTCTTTAGGTGCCGAACAGATAGCTAAAGGTAGCTACTACTTAATGTGATGGGAGACAGGATCTAATGGATTGATACACAGGTTTTGACATGCTATTTGAGCATGGAGCTCGCTATAATTGGTCATGTCATTGTGCATTAAACTAACGATATATAGAGTAGTGCCCTGAGACGAGTGTCTTTAGCAAATCTGTCAGATATCACACCAAAATACCTCTGACAGCTATCTCAGGCAGAGGCAGCACACTGCAACACAGCAACATGAAAACCTGCACCCAGTAGTGAATGCACATTTGGAAATCAGACCCCCTTAAATTCTTAAACCTCTCTGTCTATTTCTCTTGGTGTCTCTGTCTCCATCTCTCCCCTACTTTGCTTGCTCTCCAACAAATAGCTGTGTCTTGTTGTTAACTTAAAGGATAGGTTGTATCTTAATACAGTACTCACATGCCCATAGGTACATCAAAGCCGTTTTGGTAGTTTTTTCTGCTCCTCCTCTCCATACTGACCATCAAGAAATCCCTTCCCGACACACTTCTAATGTAAGTGATGAGAAACAAAATCCACAGTCCTCAACATGCATAAAAATGCTTTCTAAAGTTTAGTTGAAGCTAATGTGAGGCTTCAGTGGTCTAAATGAGATAAATCAAATGACAAAGTTATAGTCTTTTTAGTTAATAATTCTCTTGCATTTCTGTTGTGTTCTGACTGAACTTTACGATGCATTTTTATGCAGAACGAAGACTGCTGATTTTGTCCTCTATCACTTCTACTGGAATCGGGTTTGGAAGGGATTTGTTGATGGCTGCTATAAACAGCAGGAAGGATTATATAACCAGAAACTGCTTTAATGTACATAATGGTATGTGAGCTGAAAAAAATGTGAACCTATCCTTTAAATCTTTTATTCCATTTATATAAATTATATTATGGTTGATTTCTTTAGTGTTGTGGAAACTAAAGGCAGTATTTCCTTTCTGGCAGAAATGGTGACAGGCCAATGACCTTCATATTGGTTGACATAGATGCGTGTGGCTCCTCCCATGCAGTACAGAGACAGGGGTCAGAGGTCCAAGGTGAAGCTAACTTGGCTCTACCCATGACTCCTTCTCTGCTGTCAGAAGACATCATGTCACCTTTGGTATGGAGGCTGCGTGAATGGACAACACGGATTGTCTTCCATTTTGGCATGCAAGGATTTAGGGAGACTTGAATCTTTGTAGGCAACGACATAGTTGTTAATCAAATTATGATGTCAGCCCAGAAACACGTGGGAGGAGCATTTGATGTGCTGTTCCTCTTTGATAGCGGTTAACCCATTTTATCCTCTTAACCTGTTGATATTTTTAAGACTTTCTTTGATTAACGTGAGGCATTAAAAACACGAGAGAGCTGGCTTCCATAAATCTAACTGAAATCACAATTTATAGATTTTCAGAACCTTGTGCGTGTGCGTCACACAACAGCCTGTATCAGTTAACACAACTGTGCAAGCACGCTAAGACAGGAGCAATATATTTCAATGTGCTCTAAAGACATCCGCCACTATTTTGGCAGCCATTTTGTTTTCCTAAATACATAGCCTCTCCTCCTCAGCTGTCTGTCTGTCGTTGCTGTCAGCCACTCTTGTGTGATTGGTCTGATGGGCTTGATGCTCATCACTCTGTCAGGCTAGGCTCGCCTTTCATTAGTCTGGGCCCCTCCATCCGCCACACTCACACAAATCACATTGACATCCAAACTCCTCAGATCCACAGAGCAATTTAACTGATATTCATTAGAGGGATGACAAGAGCTGATGGGAGATCTGTGGAGTGGAGGAGTGGGGGGACTCATTCTCCTCCTATCCTATCCCTGTCCTGTCCGCCTCCTGTCTTCCCCCTTCACTGCTGACTTTGTTTTAGGAGCATTGAGGCGCATCGGCGTCTATAACTACCCAGCCCTCAAGGATAGTCGAGACAAAAGAACAATGGATAACACATCTAATCTCCTCTTTATTATCACAGAAAAATACAATTGAGAGGAGTTTTGTGTTTTTCATGCTAAATAATTGGCTACAGCAGATCCACAGCTTCTACATCGCTCTCTCCTCTTGCAGCCACTATAATGCTCATCCAAGCAGAAGTCCAATCATTTAGCCCTCTCCCTCCAGCCCCTCATTAACCCCCAAAGTGTCAACTATCTCATTAACGCCCCCAACCATCTTCACCTCGACTCCATCAGTTAGCCTAAAGCATTCATCAACACATACAGTGTTGGGGGGGGAAAAAAACACTGATCACGTCAGAGAGATAATTTTGTATCTGCAAAGACTCAGTAAGCTTGGAAAACTCACAAGATATTCAATAAGGCAGCTCAGTCTTTTTCATTTGCATTATCAATGGCTACCGGTCTGAATCCCATCTTTCAATTATCATCCTTTGTTAAGGGCTTTATTCTGCTTGTCAGATGTGAGTCATCACCGGGTTCTCCCACAACGTTAGACCAATGTATCCTAAACGTCGGAGGGCCGGGAGCAAGTCTGAGGCGGTAATGAGTTTGTGTGAGAAGACGGGGTCAGGACACAGTGTGTGTGTGTTAATTAATCTGTTCCCGGGTGGGAGGAACTGAAGCGAGATGATGAGATTTAAGAGAGTAAATGGGTGTGCTGCACTCGAGCTGTCCTCTGTTGAGTGAGCGAGCAGGGCCAGAGGCTGGGCAAATGGCCGTCACCATAGTAACCAGATAACTTCCCTGGCCCAAGTCACTCAGTCAGTCAGTCATGACAAGCAAAGCCTGGGAACATCAAACAGAAAGAACATAGTGTCCCCAGGCATCTTCAAATGAGACAAAGGTAGATGGTAGAGAATCTGAGTAAATGTGTGTGCATGTGTGTGTGTGCCTTCATCGTGCACACTGAAAAACATTTTAAAAAAAAAACTTTCTCTTTACATGGCACTGAGCCTGAATTGTGACTACTCTGATAGCATCAACACCTGCCAGTAATATTGTTAGATCCAAAAGCCTGCTTTGAGGGAATAGCACCTGTCTGTGCATTCTGCACCACTGTCAGCTTGTCTCAACGCGCGTATATAGGATCCGCTTTATTTTTTCCATGGGACAGTCTTGGAGTCCAGGTGTGAGTCAGATCTGCTGTCTGTGCCCAGGGCTCCTGATGGCATCCAAGCCCCCGTGGTAATCAGCCCACTCTGCCTGCTGTTGCAGCCCGCCTGCCTCCTCCTCCTCCAGTGGCTCGTTTCAGAAACATCTGGTGGTTTACATGCAGCACACACCACCTGCCAGACGCCTTGCAGGCAGTGGCACCACTCGCACCTCTCAAGTCCGCCCCACAACAACGCGGCGACACAGAAATCACCAGGAATATCTAGACAAACTGTGGCTGTGAAAACAACTGCACAGAAAAATGCTGAGCATTTTTAAGTTCCGTTCAGCATTTCTGCAGATGTAGGCTTGCAAGCAATCTGTCAGCTGATTTGTAAATGCTTAGCCATTACACTGTGGAACAATGATTGTGTTTTTTCTCGGATGCATGATTTTCCAGTAAGCCAGGTGAAAAATTTGATATGGCTGGCTAACGTCAGTCAAGTGTGTCAGTTATCTCTCTTATTTAAATATTGCTTTTTAAATTAGAAATTCAGATTCACCTTGATCCACAAATTTCTCTAATTGGTAAATATGAAAGAAAACAAAGGTTTTATGCAGCAGTTAATTCAATTTAATCATAGAAGCACAAGGCATTAACATATTTGTATTTTTTTTTATCAAATAACATTTATAAAACTATTGTGCAAAACAATGTCCTTTTAATCTTCTTCAAAGGCTCTGCACCAGTGGATAGTCATAGTCCTCTTAAATTAGGAAATATAACAAGTATGCATAATTTAAACAGCAAGTTGTAAGCTTATACACTATATTTACATTTTTACACAGACCTGGATTTCACGTGCCCCTCACTCAATGATAAAGAACAAGGCAGCTTTTACAATCAGCAAGTAAATCAATAGGCTGTACAGAGAAAACTATAAAAACAAGCAATGAACTTTTGCTGTTTGGCAGATTCTTTTAAAGGAGCTTTCCCAGGCATTTGGCTGTTTTAAGGTGTTAAGAAAAATTACCAGTTTGAAAGGGCATTTTAAAATCTGGACAGGACAGGACTGTACAAACGTAACAGTAAAACTTGTTGAACATGCAGTCTACCAGCAAAGCAAAACCAAACTCACAAAAATACAAAATAAATACAATAAAGTTAATACATTTCAAGTTATCAGATGACCTTCTTGTCAAGAGATTCACCATGATCATGAAATAATTTGTACTCTGTTGTCTCTCATTATCAAAAGGTGTACATACTGTATAGTGAGGGAGACAACAAATCGGGCTGAATATCTTTGACCTACAGTATATTTTGACATGTGAAATAAATGTCTTTTGAAATAGAGAGAAATCAGAAATGTTTATAGGCCGAATAGATGTAAACACTTTGTGCTGACATTTTTAACAGTAGTTCGTGGCATCTTTGTGCATTACCACACTTTTCAAATATTCAGTTTTTTTATTTTTTTGTTTTTAACAGTCAGTCTATATAAATGTATATAGATGTCTTCCAGTTTTTCTACTGCTGAGAGTACTTTAGTGTTTTTCGAGTTCACACACATATAGCAGATGGTCCTCTGGAGACTTCCCATGGCTCTTGCTGAGGTGAAGCTTGATGGCGTGCTTAGTGGCAAATTTACGGACACAGAGCTGGCAGCGGTACACTACCCCATTACTACTGCAGTCATCTTGTGATTGTGGAGAAAGGAAGGACTCCAGGGGCACAAGTTTCTCAGTGAGAGTGTGGGAGTCCCTGACAGTCTGTTTTGGGGACAGCTTGGCCACGTCCCTGATTCTGAACCCCAGGTGGGCTTCCAGGTGGCATACATATGCTGCTGGGGTTCGGATCTGCGAGGCACAGTCACTACAGAAGAATATAGGCTGACCAGAGTCCAAGTTCTTGAGGAACTTGGTTCTGCCGGTTCTCCTTAGCTGGTACTTGACGTTAGCCAGCCAGTGGCTGATGGTGGTCATAGAGAGACCTGTGAAACGAGACACATGCATTCTGTCCTGTGGGCTGAGGTCATTGATGATGTACTTCCCCTCTGATGTCTGCCTCAATGTTGAGGCAAACTGGGCCTGCAGAAGGAGGAGGTGCTGTGGGTTCCAGTTGGAGTGACGACCCTTGCGTTTGTGGCCATGCAGGGATGAGTCATCATCATCGTGCGTAGAGACCACAACCTCCGCTTTGTCTGTGACCCGGGACCGTGAGGAAGGCTTTGGGACATGGTGGGACTGTGTCAGGTTCCTCAGCATGTCTGAGATATCTGACAAGGCGTTTTCGTGTAGAGGGCTGCTGGATGTGTAGGGAGAGACCACTGTTAGCTTTGCAGGAGTAACAAGAGAGGAGGGGGAGATGGAGGAGGCTGTGGATGAGGGTGTTAAGGGGGCTGAGCCTACAGAGCCTACTCTATCGCTTTTCCCTTTTGTGAGGTCCATAGGCTGGTCGTCACTGGGCTGGCAAAAGCTATTATCAACTACACTTTCTGGCTTTTTGGTCTGTGAGGGAGGAGCGGCCACAGCAGCCCTCTCAGCCATGCTCTGGCTGAGCCTGGAGAGCAGGCTCAGGGGATCTTGGTTTGGCAAGGAGGGCTTGGCTGCTTTCCCCAAATGAATGTTCATTACTGACTGAAGAGCACTTAGAGGATTGACAAAGGGCTGCTCTGGAGGAGTATGGCCAGTGATAATGGCGGTGCTGCATCTCAATGCAGAGGTGAGTGGGGATTTGACTGCTGTCTCTCTCTTGGGTTCTGTTGCCGGGGATGCTCTGTCGCTATGGCTTCCCCTGTCACTATTGGCTGGGGTGACTGCCCTCCATTCCCGTGGTGAGTCAGCCTCTCCTCCCTTATGTGATTCTCCAGCCTCACTACTACAAGGAGAGAGATGGTTCTCCCTCTTTGGAGACAACTGCTTCACCCTTTGCTCTACTTTTGCTACTTTCTCAGTCACTTTTTTCACTAAATCCTCCATTGCCTGGAAGTTGTTGCTGGGGAAGGGGGAAGACTGCGTCAGCGGTGGGGAAATTAGGGGCTGGTTCTTGGCGAGGGAGGACAGCACTCCATCCCCTCCGTTGAACAAGAACTTCATTGGGGAATTCTTTTCCATGCTGCCCTGTTGGAGCTTTAGGGCACTGGGGAACTGGTAGGCTGCATGGATGCTAGGGTAGCCGCCCCAGCTTGGATTTCCACTCTGGGCCTTGTTGATGGCTGATGTCACAGTGTTTTCCAGTGATTTCAGAATATCAAAGCCCCCTTTAGGACTCTCCTTCAGGTCTTCTTCAGTAAGATAGTTATACTTTGAGATGTCATATTTTTCCTCCTTCTCAGCATCCTCTTCCTTCCCAACTAAATCTGCAACTTGCTTCTCATTTTCAACAGCCTCTTGCTTAGTGCACTCCTCCTCAACCTCCTCCTTTTTGATCTCTTTGAGAGGAGGGGAGGTAGCGGGGGGAGTCGTGGTAGTTTGAAGAGGTGGAGGAGAGAAGGTGGAGGGTGCGAGTGGGACAGACTGGACCCTCTGTTCAGTAGGTGTGGTAACCCTCCCTGGGTTGGGGGAGGTGGCCTCAGGAAGTGTTTTGATTCTCTTTCCCACAGAGCTGGTCACCCTCAGGAAGTGTCCTGTCACCATCATGTGGGTTCTCAGCTCTTGCAGTGTATTATGGGAACTCCCGCACTCCATACACTTAAGGATTTGGAATTTGTTGGATTCAAACTGCCAAGCATAGCTAGCGCCGTTCTGGTGGCCATAGCGGTTATTATGGGCGGTGTAGGGGCTGGAGGAAGGTTTCTGTGAGGATTCACTCAGGTCTGAATGTAGGTGCTTAGCTTTGGGTGTTCCTTCTCTAGAACGTGGTGAGGCAGTGAGGTCCAACCCCACAAGCCCCCTTTTTTTAGAAGATATGATTTTGGCTGCCACAGGGGCCATGGGCTCCTTCAGAGGCACTTTCTGGTAGTGTTTGGTCTTGATCATATGGACACTGAGGTCCTGGAGGGATTCAAAGGAGTGGCCACAATACATGCACTTCAAAACCTTCTGAGCATCCTCCTTCCCCTCCATTTCTAACAGGGATCGCTTGCGTGGTTTGGACCAGCGCTTTGCACCACTGCCTGCCCTGTCCTGGTTGTCATCGCGGTAGTGGCCTGTATCATTCATGTGAACTGTCAGCTCCACCAGGGTATCATAAGCAGCACTGCAGCCCTTACAGCGGAATTTACTGGCTCCAGTGAAGATTGAGCCAAACAGCTTTGGGTTTTGCCTGTGGAGCTGGACTGTACTAAAGAGGCTGGACTCAGAATGAGCAGGGTGACGACTCTGGGGAGGATGCTGTTGAAGTGTCTTTGCCACTGCAGACTGGTGCCAGTCATAGCTACTGCTGCTGCAGCTACTACTGCTACTAGTGCTGTTGCTGCGAGTTGGCTTCTCCGTAGAGGCAGAGGACTGTGCCTGCGGTGGTGTAGAATTAAAGTTCAGTGGTGACCAGAGCGGACTGGTCAGGAAGCTAGAGTAGACAGCCTTCATATGTTCCAAGGTGTCCATACCTATGGGGGGTGTCTTAGTGCCACCATTCAGAGGTGCTGTGACCAAGCTGCCCTCAGTTTTTCTGGAGGGGCTCTCAAAGTCTGAGAGACGATCACTGGTCTCACTCACATGTGACTCACTGTCAATCTCTTGTCCAGAGAGCTCTGCGGCCCCTGCTGATTCCTGGTCATATGCCTGGTCCTTAGCAGGCCCTACACTTTGCTCCGCAAACTCATCTTTCATGGGAAGGTCGTCCTGAGGGGCTGAGGGTAGGTCGTCTGCTTCCACCTCCTCATCCCCCACAGTGTGCTCTGCCAGATCCTCAGGAGAATAGGCTGCAAGAAAATGGAGACAAAGAGAGAAAGAAAGAGATGAGTTAAATTGCAGAGAGTGAACACACTATGTTAGAATAACTGGAGAAAAAGTTTCCCTGCTATGTGTGCCTGAGGACTCCCAGGGATAAATGAGCCATCTGTGTGGGAGCCTTTAAAGCTGAGCTGAGAAATTACAGTCATCCCATTTCACCTCATCAACCGTTGAGGTGTTATTTTCCTCTAGGCGAGCCTGTATTTATATACTACCCCAGCCACACGGAACTTATGCCTCCCCTCTCTTCACTCCTTCTATTGGAGGAAAACAAAAAAGAAATATCTTGGCAAAAACATAATGCGCCATTTTATTTATCTCAGGGCGCAACAGCTTGAAATGAAAACTAAATCTGAAATTAATGAAGCCCAATCTCACTGTGGCATTCTCCTCTGGGGTAATAAATGAGTTGGATCAACCTCCATCTGTCAGTTAATATGTCTGACGCCTCTTCATCTGCCTCTTCTCTGATTACACACACATACATACAGACACACACACATGCACACGCACACAGACAAAGAACATATCATGAGGAGTTTAAAGAAAGGGATGTCAGAATTTTGTTGAAGAAATTTCGACATGTTAGATAGAAATCCCACAGTGTCATCTGGACTGAAGTGAGTTCATTAGTGTCTTAATGTGTGGAAAATGGTCAATACTCTGGGTTCATGCCGCATTCATGCTGCAAATCTCAACAGTCGACACAGGTGTTAAATGTCATGCAAACGTAATACGGAGGCATTTCACACATCATAAAAAAGAAAAAGACAGGAAGAAAATAAAAGTAGGAAGAGAATGAAACAGAGGGAAGAGAGGGATTTAGAGGATGAGGTGAGAGTGAGGATTGTCAACATGATGGCGATGCATAAGCGACCTGTCACTTTGCATGTAGGCGCCCACTGCTCATATGGAGAGAAATGGTAAGTGTGCGTGCGCATGAGTTTGTATGAGAAAGATACGTGTACTTTAGGGCTGCACATGCACACACACACACACACACAAATACACACAAATCCCCATGTCCTCTGTGGCTGCAAACCTGCCCACACAACGCCAACTCACCCACCACTCACCCCCGTCTTCCGCAGTGTCACCATGCCCCCCTCCCTCATTTCCTGTCCACCTCACTCACTAAACCGCTCAACTTAAGGAAAAACAAATAATCTCTGGACAGGTCTGAGGCCATTTGGACAATATTGTAAACTAAGACAAATGCCACAGAAAGAAGCTGTAGGTATGGGCTTTAATGCTTTGGGCACTCACACAGTCAAGCTTGTGCATGTGGACACAAACAAGCACACACACACATACACACACGCTGTGACTAAATCCTTCATTCCCCCCACCGCCCTACACACACACGTCCAGTCTAAACAAAAATGTCATAGCTGAAATAACTCTCATTTCCAGTGCTAACAGCCAATCTCTAGGCAGCCATGCGGCTGGCGCTGGTCTGATTTGGGCCCTGGGGGCACAGTCAGCAGGCAGCCCCACTGAGAGGCCAGCCTAATGGAGACCTGGCAGGTGCGGCCCACTCTCCGTCCTCCCGGAGATTTGGTTTGTCACTAGATATCCATTACCTGCCATTCTCCGCTGATAGGCCCCGACAGCCCTGATCAAAAGATGTCGTCGGGCCCCAGTCCGCTTGGCAGTCAGTGGCATGTCGTTTGTAAAAAGGGCCAAGCAGGGTGTAAATAAAATGACATGATCACTTCCCTGGCCCCTCATGTTCTGGACACAATTATGATAATGTGGAAGTGGAGGGGAGGGAGGGGTCTGGGAGGATGGAGGAAGGGGGCGAGGAGGTAAATCGCTCATGCTCGGGCAAACATGCGAGGGAGATATCGCACTGCTACCAGTGCTCAAGCAACTGCCCATAACCTTTTTCCTTTCGCTTTACTCTCTTTTCTGCCTCTCGTCGGGAAGGTAGTAGTGTCAGATTCTCATTTGAAAGAGGAAATCCAGCCAGGATGAGGTAGTTAATGTGTTTGTCTCCTGACTAGCTGGTCACAGATGTCAGCTTGCATCAGGGGAGCCTGGCACACCGCTTGACCAAGTTGTCAGGTCACCTTTCTCTCCCTCAACAAGGAAACATTCCACATATTTCTCCACATTGTCTGGCTATTTCATCAAACTATCGTTATATCCAATTTCACATCATGCGATCACATTCGTAAGCCTTCCCTGGCCTCTCAGTGTGCTTTAACTTGGTAGTAAATGTTTTACATTTCATACTAATAGAGCTGCGGCCCTTTAGGTTATTGTTCATTTGTCATTAAGCCGAGATAGCGCGCAGAGGGGGAGAGAAGAGTCCAAAAGGACCAGCTATAAAAACCTACAGAGTCTAGCCGTGCTCCCAGGCAATTTAAAATGCAAAACAAAAACCATTATGTCTGAGCACTATCTGTTAATTTAATCCCCAATGACTGATAATCCATCACACAGGGTGACAACCACATCCAATTATTCTCCCTGGCTTGACTGACAACAGAGGTTATTTATCAAGCTAATAAAAGGTGATGGGAGTATAGAGGCTCCCTTAGAATAAAAAAAGAAAAGGATTATAAATGCAACAATACTCTTGGATTGCAGTCTTAACTAATATCTAAGCATATGGTGTAGGGCCAGTGTGTGAGTTTTCCTAATGTTTGTGTATATGAGAGAGAAAGTGTGTGTGTGTGTGTGTGTTCTTGTAATGATAAAGTGAGCTGATGCCATGTGGGGGAAAGACAAGAATCATTAGCTTCCTTGAATGATTCCTTTGGGGTGGGGTGAATAAGAAGGGTAGGAGGTGCACTTTCACACAATCTACATCTCAGTCACGGCTCACACAAAAATAGCAATAACACGTTCACACAAACACACGAGCTGCAGAAAATATAAGTCTCACATGCAGAAACACACATTTCACCTTAAGATACACAGCCTCAAATATACCCTCACGTAATTATAAATAAAGCAAGTCAGTCAGTCATGACACCAGCGCGGCCCCCCTACCCCCCATCACACACACAAACACACACGCACGTAGATGCAAGAGATGAAGAAAGACAGTGACATCTTGGCATGCAGGAGGCATTCCTGTGGAGTATCATTTTCATAAACATAAGGGCCGCAGACGAGGAGGGAGAGATCATCTGATAGAAATACTGCAGTGCTGCTCTGACGATCAGGAACAACAGACAGGGCAGGGACAGGGGGTGATTAAGCAGGAAGGTGCTGTGGCTGCCTGTAAAGCAGAGCCTTTCAGTGTCTCTCTCTGCCTCCTTCCCTCTGTCCCATGGGTTATTTCTCCTCAAGTGCTGCTGAAAATACTGTCTGTTTTTGATGCTGTGTTTTAAACCAGGCCTCGTATGCATAAGAGATTATATGAAGACCTGGATAAAAAAATAAAAAATAAAAAAAAATAAATCAATCGTGTGTTTCTCAAGTAGAAATCGTACACTGCCATCTTTAAAATAAGCTTCAAATCTTTTAATAAATGAGTGAATTTGTGAATACGTCTACATCAAGCTTCAATGAAATCCTGTCCTTTTTCTTAAATCAGTCCCTTGATGACCAAAGAGCATGTTCCTGGTTTGGCCTCCACAGCTGGGGAAACAGTCTGGAAGCCAGATCACACCCAACAGCAGCGGGGTAAACAGGATGTGTCATTAAAATCTCTACCTGTGTCTGACCCTCAAACTCCAATGACTGCTTGGTCTCTGAAAATAAAAAAAAAATACAACCTTGCCACAAGCATTGTGATATAAAATGCTGAGTCCTTTGTGCGGTCATTACGAGTACGATATTTCATCTGTTCTTTTTTACGCTAAAAAAGGCGCTGCATAGACAGAAGATGTCTGTATATTGCAGAAAGAATGTACAGCGCCTCTGTTTCTTTTTCTGACATTATTGTGCAAAGATGTGGTGAGAACACACACGCACATACTCCTATGTAAAATAATCTCTAAAAATGATGGTTAGGCACTTCTGTTAACTGATGTAATGTATGATGTAAATTCAGTGTGTTCATTATAGTACATTATGTGGATAGAAGAGAGGAAGAAGAATGCTTGGTTAACATCCTCAGGGGATTTTAAAGAAAATAGAACCAAAATGCATGCTATTGCAAAAGTAATGTTTATATGGGTTTTCATAGCTCCATTGTATCTTTATTTATCACTGTATCACTGTACGCAGAGAACTGTAATATGCGCAAAGATGCAGCTGGAGTCCAGGGAGGGGAGAGGAAGTTGTCTACATGGGTGGTCCTTTATAGCTTACTGTAAAGATTACAAAAAAGCAGTATAAAGACAAAAACAACAAAAACAAAGCACAGATTGCCGTCTATTGTTACTAGTTAAATAAATTCTACAACTATGCATGATTATAGGATTTTGCCCTGTTGACATTAAAGAACTGAAACACACTGAGCTGTACTTCTTGCATAAAAATACTATCTAAATAGAGTGTATCGTGTCTTATTTTTGAACAACAGAGGGAAGGAGGTAAGACGTAGTTGCCGAGACCTTTGATCACATGTTGGTTTGGATATTTGAAGTCAGTCGGTGATTGGGAAGCAGGTCTCTAAGAGGAGAGTTAAACATGAGTGTATCTTGACATGTGTACAGTATTTTAACTGGACCTTGACGCCCTTAAACCAACACGGCCCCTCAGCAGGGGGCTCTTACCGACAGGAAACAGCTCTAGAACGCTACAGGACAGGAAGTCACCTCAGTCACAATCAAAAAAACCACAAACCACCGACTTCCACTCACTCTCTCAAGTTTCCCAGCTGCCCTAAAACTCTTTAAATAGATTAGAATAATTTAGTCCAAAACAGCCTCATTCTGTCAAAATAGCAGCAGATCAGTAACATACCTAAAATGCCTTTCTGTTGTACACATTTGTCAAAGTAACGCACTCAATCTAACTTAGTTCTCTCTCTCTGTTCCCTTTGATCCTCACAGTCTGGCTCAAAGTCCCACGAGAAAATATGTAACAGGTGATCAGTAGCCATTTGAAAAATTAACAAGTCCTGACATAAGTCCTTTTTTTCAGATATGACCAGAGAAGGCTATCTAGTGCTGCGCACATTCTGGGTTTTTTAATACATATCTCTGCCACTATGTTATGCTCATACAAGCTATCATGTTACAAGTGATCATGGATGTCTTTGTCAGATTTTATTTGTGTGTGTTCTCTACCCCCTGATGGCATTGTGAATACATTGTGTCCGCCGATTGTAGTGCAGGATGTGTGATATGGGAGATGGGAAAAACAGAGAGATCATTCTGGCCCCAGGCAAAGCTTAGGGCTGAACCTTGTCAATGCACAAAGTAAGAAGAGGGAGGGAGGGAGAGAGAAAGAGAGAGAGATAAAGAGAAAGTGCAGCTGAGAGATAGACAGAGAAAATGAAAGAAAAACAGAAAAAGAGACTAACACTCAATAGATTCAACTGTCGGCTGCTCGTTGTGTTATGACTGGACCTCAGAGCTGCCAGCTGCACATACAGAGCTTCAAGACCTGAAAATTAACCTTGTTTGTCTGACACGAAGCGATCCACAAACACATAAATGCCTCCAGTTATAAACACCGATATAGAAGAAAACGAGGTGACCAAACTCATAAAGTCCTAGTTTTTACAATTTGAAACTTGATGCAGTCACAATAAGCGATAAACAATGTGGAAACAAACAAACAAAAAAAACAACACAAAGAGGTTAAACAGGTGCAGACTCAAGGGCAGTAACACCGATGGAGACTCCACAGGAAGGCGATGTTCCAGTCCGACATGCACACCGAGCCTGTCTCATCTGGTGATACGTAGTGAGTCAAACTTCCTAAAACTATCCCACATCTCGGCCTCCATCACTCTTTCTCTACGCCTTATTCAAACAGTTCACAATCAGAGCTCCATGAAGCAGAACTGCTGTTTATTTCCCCATTCCTTGAACTGTTTAGGTCTCATTTAACAATGGTGTTAAAAGGTCATCAGGCTGTGTGAAAGGAGCTATACAGTGAGGGAGGCGATAAACTGGGGTTGAAAGTAATGCTAAAACTAAGCTGAGGACACTCACAGTCTGACTAGGTCCAGTAGGTCAAAGACAAACAGTGTGCAATGATTAGTTTAGTTACATTTCTTTTCACCTCCAGTGTAGTGTTTTCATAACTGGATTACACAGGACCTGTTTAAAACCTGTCTGGTCTGCTCATGTTTTCTTTGCCCCATGGACTTTATTGTATTTTATATCAGGCCTGTGCCAGCACAGGGCAGGGTGTGCAGATGTCAGACCTTCCCTTTGAGGCTTTCATGTGCATTACTGTAGCTAAATCTGCAAGTCTAACTTGGATGTCTGTCAGGGCTGAAGGTATGGCTGGGAGTAAGACAATAGAGTAGGAGCTCAAGCTGGAGCTAAAGTTGAACCTAAGGGATGGGCTCAAGACTGAAACTGGGATTAAATTTGCGGCTCCTAGCTGGGACTACAACTGGGACTGTGTTGAAAGTTGAATCTTGGGGTAAGTGTGTGTGTGTGTATGTGTGTGTGTGTGTGGGGAGGGGGGGGGGACTGGGAACAAAGTCTGGGCTGGGAGTGGGACGACCAAACCCCTCTCACAACACACAGCTGCTGCCATGATCGCCTAGCAACGAGGAGGTGATGGACGCAGCCTGAAGATGGATGGCCACCATAAATCACGGTAGTGTGTAGGAGGAGGACGAGGAGGAGGTAGGAGAATGAGAGAGGGAACAAGAACAGGACAAAAAAAACCCAACAAAAAACAACAACAACACAACAACAGTTTTTGTGCAGCAGCAGTGTTGGCCTTGCCTTGACCTCTCACTGTACTCTTTTATTCATGATTGTTGGGGAATGACGTGGGGCTGGGGACTCTTCTGGGCAAAGCTAAATGGAAACTTCTAGGTAGTCATTACATTCGGTTCGATTGGATCCAATGGATCATTTTAATGTATAATTGCAATAAACTCCTTTGAGGCTTCTACAGAGTTTTTTCATGATTCTGCTAACTAAAGATGATAATAATGACAGACTATACCTTTCATAAAGCAACTCTCCAGGCAAGGCAATCTGGGTAGTGAAGTTGCGGGATAAACATCCCTGGGCTATCTGATTATGGCCTACTGCTGCGGCACTGGTGTCTAGTAACACTCAGAGAGAGCGCTCAGCCATCCATCACACAGTGAGTGTCTGTCTAAGGCTTTCCACCCTGCTTCTTCTCGTCCTGGCTCTCCAGTTACAGCAATACACGGCTGGCCTAAATAATATTCTTCATGATAAATGGCACTATAAGCCTGGTATCCATCATTAATCTGATTTTTAAAGAAGCATCCATCTTGCAGAGAGCCTGTTAGGGCCACGGGAGAGCAGAGCAGCTCGGGTTCATTTAAAGGCCAGGCTGCTGCATGAGTGATACCTGTCAGCCCTGCTCATCAGGGAGCAGCACACACACACACACACACACACACACACTCATAAGGCATTAAACATTGACGCCATATGGTCACACGTGCATGCGCACACACACATACTTCTACAGTGCCTCTACACATGTTCAGCTTGCATATATTATGAGTACACAACAACAATCACACACTTGTCGGACTTGTTGTATACTCACAAAGCATACTTCTCCCCCTTATACAGACATCCAGAGACGTGTCATGGAAGAACATTCTGTCACTCATCAAAACACAACTCAGTGTAACTCAATCCTCCCTGTCATCTCGAAAAAATCTCCCCTCCCAAATGCTTCTGCTCAAGGGTTTCAGGAAAACTCACTCTTCCCTGGAAAAACTCTCTCACACACAAACGACAGTCTCTTTCCTAGCTCTCCATTTCTCTGTCTCTCTCCACTGACTCTGCACCTCATTCCCCATTCCTCTCCTTCTCTTTGTTTCTCTCAGTCCACTCTCTGTCTTGTTTTATCCTCTTTCACTCTCTCTTTCTCTTCCTCTCTGCCCCCTATCCACCTCCCTCCTCTGTGTGTCTGGTAAAGCCTGTTTGATAAATGACACACGTCACCGTGTCAGAAGCGAAGGGTGGGTCAGTGATAAATGACTCTGTTGAAAAGGAAATCGGCTCTCTGGCATGGCTGGGCTATTCTCCTCCTGGATTGGGTTTCAGGACCCCTGAAGACCAGAGCGGCTCAGTTTCCCCGAAAAGAGCACACATCCCATCAGGCTCTGACGCTCTCTACCTCTGGGAGGGGTGGAAGACTGAGAGCGGGTGGGTGGGTGGGTGGTGGGGTTGGAGGGATCCAGCCTGTCCCAATTGTCGCCACAGTGCAGCTGCATCTATCACAACAGCGGTGGGACTATTTTTACAAAGCCTCAGACTCAGTGCCCAGACAGCAGTCCCGGCTGAAAACCTCGGCTGAAAGCACACTGAGAGCTGAAAGGAAAGAGTGGATGGCTAACGGTTTTTCTATTTGTGACACTACTACAGCACTTACACTTCTCTTTCTCTCCCGGAGCCCAACCCTATGGCCTGACATCTGCCAAGTGCGTGTTAAAAAGGAGAGGAGGCCCATTTCACCACCCCCGCTCTTCTTCTTCTCATCATCCCTACCACCAGCACCTCCTCCTCTTCTTCCTCCCCCTCTGCCCTCTTTCTCTCTTCTCTTACACTCCCTCTTTCGCTCACTTGCTGGCAGAGTGGCACTGTTATCATTACACAGGCAGGATTTATGGAGTCAGGGCCTATGGCAAAAACAAAAAGGCATCTGTCAATACCTGTGGGAAACACTCTGTCAGCCCTCCTCCTCCTCTATCCACTGGTGCTCACAGCCTCATTAGGTATGCACTTATCAGACACATAGATCACAGACGTGACTCAACCTCACCGGAATCCAGCAACAGGACTTTCATTAGCAACGGGGACTGCAAGGCCAAAACATTAGCCACACTCACACCTGCAAACAACGCCAGCGGAGGCGTATTGTTGTTAAAGCTCACTAACGCTGTCAGTCCGTATGTCGGCCGAACAATTAAGTTCCAACTCGCGCTCCCCTGCTGCTTCCGTAAGGGCATGCTTTTCACACATAAACAACAGGAAGTCAGACAGATATAAAAACAGCGTACTTCATTTCACTCACTGCTTTTACAACCCAGCCACAACATGTGCACATGTGTCTGCAATGTGTGCTATAAAAGCTTGTATCTTTACTAGCGTCAACACTGCATGTTTGTCTACTACGTCTTGTGTTGCTAAGTTGGCATATAGACTGCATAGGTGAGAAAATATAGAAGAGAAGAAGAAACCGGGCGACGTAAAAGGACTACAGGGTTCAGAGAATTATGGCAAGACCCCAGCAGGTAGTCTACAGTTACAATTCCTTTCATCACTATCATAAGCCAAACCACACACACACACTATCAAACCCAACAAATCAGAAAGTGGATGCCCACTGATTTGAGCCTGCACACAGACACACTCACAGACAGACATGAGTGATGGCTGCCAGTCTGGCAGCTATAATCCTGACCCTGCAGAAAGAAGAGACTGTTGCTGTGGAGCCTGGTCCAAACCAGCCTAGCTCCCCCACCCCTCTCCTTCTGTCTCAGACTCTCTCTCATACACAGTCATACACAAATGACCAGAGCACAGGTAATGGTGTATGAAAAGGGAAGGCGGCTTTCTCTACGGTGGCCTGACAGTGCAGTGACACATGCAACACTCTGGATACTGTAAATACATTGACACCATTCTGTAGACATACTGTACAGGTTCGACATTCCACTCAAATAGCCGCAACTTTGCCCACATGTTGTAAAGCCGATGTCGACTTCCCGTTAAATCAGTGGAGTATTTCAACTTTCTGCAGCCATTTCAGCAGCTTCGGGCCCCAGGGCTTGCGGCAAAGCTAATCGCCAGCCACGAAGGAAGGAGGTCTGTATTACCACAGCTGGGAGAGTCTCTTTCTCATGTTTGCTTGGCTGTTTACGTGGCCAGCTGCCCTTGGTTGTTAAGAGCACTCAGACCTGACCCAGGTACGCAGGCCCATTTGTCACCTGCAGCGGAAAATTGAGTTACAGCACAACCAAAGGCGAGCGGCTCTGTGTAATATCAAGTTGATTACATCAAAGTGGTGGCAAACCTCATTGGGCTGGGCACCCCGAGCTTGTCATCTCCAATCACAGGGCCTGTCAGGACTCCATCAGCCTCACGGCTAATTGGACCAACGCTAATGAAGCAGGCAAAACAAGTTTTCTACTATGGAGAGAGAAACCCTCTCAGACAGAGGAAGGAAAGAGAGAGTGAGAGAGAGAGAGAGAGGCAGAAACTGAGAGAGTGTGTGTTTGAGAGACAATGAGAGAGCAAAGCAGGGTGTGTGTATGTGTGTGTGTATATATGGGGGGGAGGGTGGGGGGGTGGGGGTAGATTTTTCATGCAAGTCTCAAGGTTGCAGTGGGCTGACTCTCCCCCTAAGTCCCTAATCAGGGCCCATCATCTGTCATCCTTTTCTTTGCTCTCTCTATCACCATGCTCTGTGCTGCAATCAATTCATCATCACCCTTTGTGTGCCACTGAACAGTTGACAACTTTATAACTTGCAGCTGCACGGGCTGACTGACAGGGGTGGAAGGGGAGCATGAAAAAATGAAGAAATGAATAGATGAATGAATGAACAAAGAAGCATGGTTTCAGGGAGAAAAAGTTGTTTTCTAAAAACACAAAACGATCTATATTACAGCCTTTTATTCCCTTTCGTCAACAGAGAAACAGCAGTGTAGCAGGGAGGAGAGAGTAGAGAGGAGGAGAGGAGGAGATGAAAAAAAAAGCATCCTTCTCACTGATCTGAAATCAGAAAGCTTTCAGTCATTCTTTATGTGCTCCCCGCGGCCACTCTGAGCCAGTGAGCATGTACATTAGGCTGGGGCATTTTGATGAAATAAAAGCCCAGGCCAGCTTATGGCTAAACAGAATGGGAGCACTCACTCAGCCTGTCTCTGATTGACCATTAAAGCCATTGATGAATGGGCCTGTCAGGGGAGAGACAATTATATCAAACATGAAACAAAGCCGTTGTGACGGCCGGTCTGACAGAGCAAACCCATTCCTCCCCTCCATTACATAGCACACGGCTCCTTTTACAACCCCTAACCCACTCCTCCCGCCTCCTCTACCCACTGTGTGTGTGTGTGTGTGTGTGTGTGGGTGTGTGTGTGTGTGTGTGTGTGTGTGTGTGACTGTGAGTGACTGTGTATGTGTTCAAAGTGAACAAGTGAGCATGTGCACATGAGAGTGTGATGTTCTCTGCTGGAAGTGTGTGTCTCTCTGTGTGTATGTGTGTGTGTGTGTGTGATGTCTCACTGTGAAACCACTTTGTCCCCCCTTCTTTCACTTTTTCGTGAGTCACTTGACCATCAGAGAGAGAGAGAGAGAGAGAGAGAGAGAGAGAGAGAGAGAGTAAGAGAGAGAGAGTGTGTGTGTGTGAGAGAGAGAAAGAGAGAGAGGGTAAAAAGTACACAGGGCCTTTCAAAGTGGTTTAAACGTGACGTCAGGGGCCTGCAGCACATGGTGGGAAGTGATTTTCTGATGCAAATCGGGAAGGATCAGATCAAAGCCGCATGACAGCCAATCAATCAACCGTCAAATCAGACATGGCAACTGTCGATTATGGCTCCTTCCAGCCCACGAAACCCCATTGTCTGCTCTCAAATTGTTTATCTTATCCCAAGAAAAGAAAAAAAAAGCTCAGAGGTAGGGGTTTTTCTTTCTCGCTTGTGCAAAGAAGTTATGCGCTCGGATCAAATGCGCACAAAGCCCTTATGTCCACCTTATGGCACGCCTCGGGCACTCGCCCTCAACAGGAAAACACTGTTTATTTCCAGAGTTACTATTACAGATCACATTTAGATGGCAGTTCGGATCGGGAAACTGTCGGGGATTCAAGTTGGGAACAATAGGAAGCGAAAGTTTACAGCAGCCAACTCATCCGATGGGACTACTGTAGCTGCACAGCGTGGAGAGCGAAAACGCAGAATCACAGATCGTTGTATACAAACTGTACATCCGCTTTTTAAAAAAGGTAACAGTTTCTATGAGGTCTCGCAAGAGTAGCCAGGAGTGACAAAGCGCATCGTTAGTGAGCAAAAAAAAAAAACACAAAGTGGAAACGGAAATGCTGTGACTGTAAAGTGAGCTTTACAAAACCAAAGGTGACATCCGCAGCTTTATCATAATAAACCTTTTTACGCACATTATAGTTGGATCTACGTACCTGCTGCGCGCTTGGGCGCTTCTTGTTTCCTCCGTGGCATTTTTTATTTGCGGGGATTTCCGTGAAACTCCTCTTTTTTTCTTATTCAATATACCCCCTCGCTGTATCCGGGAAGATCCACCTCTACTCAAAAAAGATTCACGCCTTCGTGTAGTAGACTGCACAACATCGGGGAGTCCGATGGAAAGAAAAACTAAAAATCATCGTTACGGAATAGCAGCCTGCGGGGAAAGTCAGCGGGGAAATAAATAAACGGAGCGGGGTTTAAATAAAAAAATATTGGTGTGGTCGCGTTGAGAATGTCAGCGTTGATAAGCCAGCGTCCACCTCGGCTGCCTGGTCTGGCAACAGGCGAAGTTGAGGGATAAGAGAGATGATCGCGTCACTCACAGCAGGAGAATGGGCAAACCCACCGCTCCGTTAACTCTTTACTTCTCAGAGAGGGGCGGACACCACACACCAGTGTCCTCCTACCTCTGCTCTCCTTATGAATCACCGCTTACGAGCTATTAGTTGATTATTACACATTGCAGACTGATCATCACCAACCACAAATAATCTGAATAATATCCCAAAAATGTCTCCACAACGGACATGTGTCAGGTATACTCATCATGAGGGAATATAACATTTTCACATTTGAATTTGAATCTATCCTGGTGAAATTCACATGGAAATGTAGGAATGTGCTGTATTTATAACTATTTATTATTATTGGAGTTTTATAGTTCTTTTAAGTCATTATTACATCCTAGTGATAATAATTAAACACATTTACTACAGTCAATTTGCAAAAAACACACTGATGATAAAATTATTTAATCTGACACATTTTCAAAGCTTTTGAACAGGTTCATGATTTCAGTTGTTTTGTGCAATATAAACTATTAATTTTGCAATGTAGAGCAGTATTTATTACCATTTTTTACATATCATGTCACAAATGAAAAAAAAAAGTCTGATAACCAAACAGATTAGACTAGATTGGATTACAATTTTAGCATCATTGCAATGAAATGTAGTTAAGTATCTAACCAAACAGTGCACAAAAAGATATGGTTGTAAAGATAAACTAATATCCAGAATGAACAATAGATCAGTGTGGTGGTGATAGCAGGAATATGTGTATCTGTGATTAATATAAAACAATTAATAGAAAATGTACAGTACAAAGCTACGGTATTTACAGTATTGACAGGAACTAATAAATAGTGTATATTATGTTGTGTTATTTACAGTATAAACAGCAAGCAGCAGATATGTAATATGTACTATGTAAAAGTAGGAAATATGCAGTTGAAAACGGTTACTTAGATACAATCAGTTAAATGTAGATAACAGGAAGGGTAAATGCAGAAGGAAATGAGGCCTAGTAGATGTGGTTTTTATATGTTGCTTAACCTATTTGTATAATTGTATGTATTGTAAAAACAAACAAAAAACTCACATTCATAGACTATATCATAACTGGTGCAAAAAAAGAAAAAAGTTAAAAACCCCCTTCTCACTCCCCCAAAATGCAAACATGCTTGATGCCTTTTCCTTGCTAATTTAATGTGAGCCGTTAAATGTTAGCTTTCATCACAGTAAAAGCATCAGTTCTCCCATATATCCGCGTTAGGCAGAGATCAAAGCCAGTTCAAGGAAGCAGCGTTAAGTCTTAGTGCCAAGGTAATGAGTTTTTTTCACCGCTTGTCTCTCTTTTTTCTCGAGCCAGCAGTATCTCTGCAGAATGGGATGGTCCTAGATCTCCCTCTGTGCCTCTGATGTGAGCTGACCCCTGCCAGCAAAAAAAAAGACACATACAAATGCCAAAACATGCTGCGTGTGGGTGCTGGATGCAGCAGCACATATTATACACACACACGCATGAAGTAGAGCGTTCTCTGACTCAAGAATATGCTCATGCTCTTAGATACAAATCTCACAAATGTTAACACACATCCTCTTTCGCTTTATGTTGCTCTAGCTGTCTCATGCACACATACTTGCACACACACACAGGCATCCTCACTCGGAGAACAAGAATTAAAGGCCTTCCTGATCACTTGCCCCTGTCTCCCCGTCTCTAAGAGCACAGAGGCTGGGTCCCTGTCACTTTAACAACATAAAATTACAACCCAAATGGGATGTCAAGGGTTAGCAGTGTCTCTAAGAGAACTATGTGAATATATATCCTCCTATGGACTTGCCCCCATCATGACCTCCCCCAGGAACAAGAAGTAACCCGGTGATTGGCGTTTTTACAGCCAAATTAAAGTGTCTTGGAGCCAGCTGAAGGCAGGAGGAGAAAGCAGCCTATCCAAAATTAGTGAGCCATCATCATGACAGAAAGTAGCAGGGACATGGTGTCATCCAGCTACTGTATCGATTAACCCATAAATAGTATATGGCCTCTACACTGTGGCTCTCCCCGGCTTACACTGTAAATGGAAGTTATCTCAGCTGTGCATCTGTCTTGCTTTGCTCTGTGTGTTAAAACGCTGATATCTTCACTGCAACCTGGTTGGGTGTATAACACATTATGAAAAAAAAAAAGGACATTATGCATTCAATGAGTGAAACGCAAACAGTCTTGGATGTTTTTAGTGCTTTAAGATTATTTCCCTGATGAAAGTGTAAAACAAAATGTGGAGAATTTAATTAACGTAAATTAAACTACACAATTCACAAAGGCAAGGTTACTCCGCCGTATTAAGAGATGCAATTTGATACAGTGTGTGTATCACATTTCACAATGTGTGTGCACATTTCTAAGAATATTCAGATTTTTTTTTTTCCTACACAGCACTGTGTGTGATTTGCTCTTGTGTCAGGTAGCCCAGCTGCATTATTCTCCTCTTCTTTCTCTTGACACCAGGATTATCATAAAAGAGGAACGTCTGTCAAGCCTGCATTGATTTGCACACAAGTTCGCCCAATCAATCTCAAAGTTGCGATTAAAAAGCACGAGCTGCTTCTATTTTTCTATTGAAATCTTTTGGCAAAAAAGGGAGAAGGCTTTCAATTTCATAGCCTCCAGAACACTCAAGTATTCATTGCGCTCTACTTTTCGCTTTCAACCTCTCTGCGGGAGGCAGGACTCATGACATCTATGTATGCTGCTCCTATTCACGATGCTATTCAGCCTTCAGATGTGTGCTGCAAGTGATCCCTCAATACCATCAGATCGCTCTTATTGGCATACACCCAATTATGGGCTTGTCCAGAAAGGCAGCACGGTGCAGTGTCAGAGTGCAAACTGACAGCTCTGTTCACATAAGGAGTCCTTTTCAACACAGCTTTGTCCAAACTAAGGACCAATCATTTGCCCAAAATGGGATGAAGTTTTGCTGCTATTCTTAAAAATGAGTCTTATAAAACTTTAAAGGCCGCAAAATGACACTGAATGTGGTTTTCATTCATTTCCTGCCAACAGATACATGTGTTTGCCTGCGAGTGTGCTTCGTGGGCTTATCTGTGTATTCATGTGGGTATGTTCATGTGTGGGTGTGGGTACGTAATGCATGGCCCTGTTGAGAAGAGTGATTGCTTTATTCCTGCCTTGTAGGTGCTATGGGGGCCAGGGCCGTGTCTTTGGGCAGCTGTATGGATGGCTTGAGGAGGTCTCCATCATTCATAAAGCACACTCCTACATGTAGAATTGATCTTGCAAAGAAACAGGGTGGCAATAGCAGTTCATCAGTCTTCCCCGACCACAAATCACTCGGAGGTGTCCCCCCGGGGGAGAGGTGACACCATTGTCACTGCAGCGGTCCCCTTGGACAACAGAAGGGGCAGGGCAGGGACTCTCGCTCATATGGTGGCCCCAAAGTGTCCGGTGAAATATGAACAGCATTTTGGTTCATGTAGTGGCGCTTACGCAAATATTAGCATAGTAAAAGCTCATAAAATATATGCATTATAATATAACAACATGGAGAAAAGACTATTACAAATACTTTGGCTGACAATGCAGCTAAATCTGACTCTTTTTCTATTTATTATCTGTTTGAACATTTTCTAACTCTCATTTTTCTGATTAATTTTGAAAATGCATCTACATGTCAGGCGCTGAAGTCAAACAGGTTTTATAAAGGATGCATAATTAAAGCTACCTTTACTCATAGTGTTTAATATATGCATCTCAGCCTATTAATAACCCAGGTCATTAATTTGTATAAATCAGCTATGTATGGCACAGAGTAATTTCCACTCCTGTAAAGAGAATTGGTGAGATGAAGCTCTTGCCTTTGGCCTTGGGTTGCACATTACACTCATCTTACATTAGGGCAAATGCTTCTCCTGTTCCTCCTCCTCCTCCTCCTCCTCCTCCTCCTCCTAGCCTCCTCCTCCTCCTCCTCCTCCTGCTGCCGCTCCTCCTCATACCGTTTGGACTTTGTCATTGATCTTCATTCTAAAATAATCTCTTATCATTTCTCATTGTAAGCCTGCAGAGAAACCTTTTCCAGATCCCAATTCATTAGCTTCACACTGAAAATAGAAAAGCTCAGGGAGAAGGTGGACATGCGATGAAGGCTCAGAGTAAGCACCTTTAAAATATGTTCACCGATCGACCTTAAACACTCGTGATCTTTATTTAAGCTTTTGACATGCTACATATTTCTCTTTTGGGATCACTTGTTCCCCAAAGCTTGAACTACTCATTATAAAGAATAGCTTTTCAGCCATGATGTTGTCACTCTCCTCTTGGTTTTCCCCTGTTATCAAGCTGTATAGTTCAGTTTTCAGTTCATGTCTTCATTAAAAAACATTAACATTCACAAACTGAGCGGGTCAGGCATTGAAAAGGTCTCCTTAACATTTCTCAGTGCTTCTCCCCAGAGCGCCGACACGCAACTCTTTCTCAATCATCATCCGGACAGGAAAGGAGAGGAGAGGCATATGTGAGACGAAAGTAGATTTTATTATTTTGTGGTAAATTATTATAAAAAAATCTGATAAGATTCATCCTTTAGGAATGGTAGATGACTCCACACCGTTTCAATTAGCGCACCTCTGATTGTAGAGGCAGAACTCAGACAATTGATCAAGTCTCTCTCTCTTCTTTTCGTTCCCTGCCTCATTGCCCAAAAGACCCTTTTAAAATATTCAGGTAGATTATGAATGGTTACACCCCCTATCTATTTATATCTCCTTTATTGACAGTATTACATTTATATGGAGTCAAGGTGAGGGATTTAATTTAAGACTCTCACAGAACTGCTCAGAATATTTTAGAAAAAGACTGATTAAGGAACAATGATTTATATGATTAACACTTTTCAGAGAAAGAAAGTTTAACATCAGTTGTTACTCTAATATGGGTTTGCTGGCTTGGACAATTCTAAGCAAATTCAGGAATATTTCAATAAGTTTTTTGAGCTATGGTTTCACTGAGTGACTAATAATTGTGGTGTTACCTTGTTATGGAAATTCGAAGCTACGTCTGGCACATTGCTCCTCTGATGTCACGTCAGTCTGCTTAGTGCTGTCAGCTTGTGTTTGAGAGAGGGCTGATTTCTCTCTTTCCCCTTCCTTCTCAGGCGGGGAACATAAAAGGGAGGATGTTTATGATGGACAGGCAGCTTTTTAAAGAGAGGCATCACAGGGTGTTGGATGGGAGGGATCCGAATCAGGACGGCTGTGATGTGACGAGACAGACAGGAACATCCTTCTCCTCGTGTCGAGATGTCAAGCAGGGGGAGTCTTAGCAGAGTAGACAGTATCATCACTCTCCCGAGTGAAGCAAGAATTCGCAGGGGAGGAGAGAAGTGGAGGGACAGTGGTGCAGAGCGGGCGTCGTCTCAGCCATGTTGGCCTGACTTTTGTGCCAGGTTGTGCTTTTTTTTTTCCTTTGTTATCTTGCTCTCTGTCTCAATTCCACATGTAATCTCACCATTTGTGTACAATAATAATACAGTAAGTAAAATAGGTGCTTTTGCATATGTATGATCTTGACTCTTAAGGATATACTTTAATAACAGATGAGGCCATGTGATACAGCAATTTGTCCTTATTATATTCATTCCTGACATGAGATAAATCAAAGGCAAACACCTAAACAGACATGCTGTTAAACTTTGAATGCCCGTGTCTATGGATGCACTTTGTGAGGTGCCTCTTCCCCTAGAATTATGGCTGAAAGACAGTCCAGTCTCGAGATAATCTGCATAAATTTACACCTTTTAACAATGTGAATGTTCTGTCTTTCTCCTCCTCTGCCTCTTATCCTGTTTGGTAATTAGCCTTTGACCCCCCTGGGCTCACGCAGGCGTGAAGATTGAAGGACAGAGATAGTTTAAGCGATGGATTTGTCATAGAAATTTCTCATCAGTCTGAAATCTTGAGGGCAGAGCTCCCAATTTATTACATTATAGAGCACATCTTGTAGCACTATCACTTAGGGAGGAAGTGTCAAACGGAATCTGGCTTTGACTGTCGTGCCAGCTCCATTTGCCTGGGTTTTACAGCGTGCCCCTTGACTTTGCCATGTGTGGAGAATCACTAGACGCTGGTGATGGGCAGTAATTCCCTTGCCTATATGAGTGAGTGATCAGAATTCATATTAGCATCTTTACACGCTGATGGCAGCCTGTCACTCCAGGTGCCAAGTGGTCTCCTTGGACTGCAGTCAGTCACTCACAGGGAGGGAGCAGCATCCCATTTTTATCCTGCTAGAGAGAACAACATGGTGAGTTCCATTAGTTCCATCTGGAGCACAGAAAATGATATTTGGTGTTTGGAGTTATATCAGATTCTAGCACAGAAAAAGAGTCTTCTGCTATAAAAGTCACTATTTTACGGAAATATGTCTCCGATCATGTGATGTATATGCCGGTAGCTTATGAATGTGCATTTTCACAGGATATCCACAGAGCAAAAAGTGGCTCTCTCTATGTACGTTTTCTGTTACCGGCCTGTGATTCTGCTGTATTGGTTTCTCTGTCTGTAATTTCAAGAGATTAATGACACTGTCACACACTTGTGAAGCGTCCTTAACTAAGATTCAGCAGCATAATGTCCACTCCATCTTTGTTTCATTTTTTCCCATTCAAAAGGCATTCCAATCAGCATTAGGCCATCTTGAATCCCTCCTCGTTCTGGCTACTGCGCAGCGATCGTGCCAGTGTTGGAGGGGGAATGTTTTTGCCAAACAGATGGAAAAGCATCACTGTGTTGCACACACACACAGACACACATACTTCCCTCTTGGTGATTTCACGGCCCGCATTGACATTCAGTCATTCATTACAAAGTGAATTAATGTGCCAGAGTTGCAGTTTCCCCTTAAAAACAGATGTCGCCGGAACATCTAATTAAGCAACACACCAAATCATTGCCTCTCGGTCATCTCCAGCCATTTCGTTTCTGCACTGCATAAGAAAGTCCCGCTCGGAAGTGTACAGTAAAGCTGTATCTCATATGAATCTGGCTAGGTGTTGTGGCTGTGACCTCAGTGCCCAATAACCTAAATCACCATTTAAATTATTCACACAATAACGACATCGGAGCACTCCATTATGAACATTATTGCTGAGAAATGGGCTCGGCTGAGGTGAAGGATGAGTCTTATCTTTCGCTGTCAGTCGGGGCATTAGTCATGGTAACGGGTCCCTCAGACCTGTGTTCAGGGTTTTCATTGAGCTTTACATAGCAGATTTATCACAGATCACTAGCTGATGTCAGTGTCCTAACAACGAGATGAGATGACCATCTAAAGCTGTTTGCTTTCAGTATTGTAATTTAAGGTCTGGATGATGCAGTATGCGGACGTAGGCATGTGATCTGTGAGATGGTGTCAGTTTAATGTAACCGATATTGTGTAAAAGTTGGTGTCTAAATGACACGTCTTGAGTCCTACAGATAGCAATCCGCTGCGGCACTGCTTTGACATTAACATCTACATTTACTGCGGCTCAGGAGTAAATGCAACTTCACTGACAGAAAAACTTTCCATTTCAACCAAACAAGACAGAAGAACGGAAAGTGTTTTCTCTGTCATTGCTCTTTTTTCCCCCGTCAAGAAGCCAAACTCAATTTATGTCAAACAAGGTTTAAAGGACCTTGGGATTAAAGCCATAAACTGGCTGCTGTCAGACCTGAAGCCCTGCTAACAATTTAGTGCCAAACCAGCGTTGTTCAATATCATTTCATATTATATCATGTCACGACACAGTGACAGCTACACATCAGCCCAGTCACAGCTGGTTTGCCCTGAAGAACTCCTCCGATGTCGGCTCCAATCGAAGCTGACTCCACTTTCCTCTGATCTAAATTGGGAAATCTATCTGAAGTACTCTGCAGGGAGCGGGTCCAGCTTTTGGTAACGAATGCTAACAGGTCGATCAGGTAATGAGAAGCGATATTTGGGTGGGTGGGTGTGGAGTAGGGTGGACTGCTGCTGTAATGGGCCTGCCAAAAGCCTTCACTGCCTCCATTATAACGGCTAGAGACAGCACTAATGGAGTACTCACCTATACAGAGATACAAAATAGCTACAGTGGGAAATCTGGAATGTTTCTCCTTTTTGCTGCAAATATGTTTGTGATGCCAATTAAGCTTAGTCCCTTTTAAAGGTGTCAAAGGCCACGTCCACACTAATGTGGATACATTTGAACACTGTTTATGTGTTAACAGTTTTCTGTACTTGAATTTTCAAATTGCTATGTAGAATTTTTTACCAAAAATGCCAACACATCAGAAAAAATGTTTAAAAATGTTGGACACTCACAAGCTGCTTGAATGAGAAGCTTTAGGCAATTTATGATTAAAACAGTTTCTCACTTTTTGCAAAAAGTGTTGTGTAACCAGCATGAGGAAGAGAGTGTGCCAGCAAGATTTTAAACAACAGATCACACGACAATCAAGTGTCTGAGATCATATGACAACCATACCTAAACCTTTTTAAATCCGTTATTCTGATCCACACTGCAGCACAGGACTGGGGTTCTCAATTTATCCACAAAGGACAGTTTTTGAGTTTATTTTTCAGTCCCATGAAGATAAAAAATAATGACATCATATACACCTATATGGTGTACATAGGATTATGAACTAACAAGGGACAAATGTAAAGAACTATTATTACAAAATATGTTCACGTATGCAGAAAAACATATATATTGTATATGTCAACATGAGGGCACACATATGGTGATTGTGTATTGCAGGTGTCAAACATTGGCCAATTTTTTCAGCATTGCTCAATAGTTGGCCTTACATCACCACCGAGACACAGGCATGTATGTTTTACAATTTAGTATGTTTTTTTTATTAACTGAAGAATCAAATTGCTTTATAAAACAGTTTTAGGATCATATCGTGTGTATCTCTTGCATATCGTGTGTCCTTTTTCCCATTAAAAAAATTGACTCAGGAAATTGAATTGATTGGTTCCACACACAATAAACAGTGACCTGATTCAGTTATGGGTCAGTGGAAGTAATTTTGTTGTTGCCTAGCAAAAAAAATTTTAAGGCAACAACAAAACAAAAAAGATAATCAGTTTACAACGATATAAAACAGAGAAAAGCAGTAAATCCTCACATTGAAGAAGCTGGAACCAGAGGATGGATGGAGTTTTTGCTTGAAAAATGACAAATGATTTGTCAATTATCAAAAAAATGTTGCAGATGAACTTTCTGGGAATCAATTAACTGTTTCAGCTCTAATTTGAGGTCATACATTCACATGAACCTCGTATTCATACTGTTTTCTTATAAATTAATAAAATAATCGATAAACAATAAAAGGTAAAACATAAGCTAAGGAGGCTCAGATTTGGCCCACAGGCTGCAACTTACAGACGATTGGTGTGTACAGTATGTCACTGCATATATACACCATATACATATAAATGCATTGCGATTATTGTATGTCGTTATTCAGTTGTTTTATACTCTGTTATGTTGTTATTACTCACATAAATTATGAGTCATATACACAATTTAGCTGTAATATATATTGCATACATGCATAAATGTTGAAATGTGCCTGCACATTTAATATGCAATTAACTGATATGCAATATATTTGTGTATAATAGTTTGTTCTCAAATATACAAACATATATGTTCATTCACCTAATGACTTTATTTATATTTTTCAATACATGTGGTCTTATATACAACCCATATATAGAGTTATCATTGTATCGTCAAAATATACAGTAGTGTATGTTTTAGGACGCTATCATGCAGCCAGACAGTGATATTGTAACAGCAGCGTCTCTTCTTAATAGGGAAGTCCGGGTCTGAATGTGATCATTTCTGTGTTGAGTTTGTTCACCTGGGTTTCATCACATAGTCTAGAAACATGCAAGCTGGACTTGATGTATGAATGTGCTGGTCTGTCAGAATGAACAAAATGAACTGTATGCCTTTCATTTCCTATCCACAAGTTTCCCCTTTTTACAGGCCTCTCAGTAGAGGCATCCTGGGTGTACATTGGTCGGTAAAATACACAAATGAAAGGGATCTGTGTCTAGCACTTCATGTGTATCTGTTGCTATCTGTGAGTCTCTTAAAGTAAAACCTCTTGAGCAGAGAGCGAGAGAAGAGAGGGGGGACTGCGGGAGCAGAAGGACAATGGGACAATTTGTGCAATCGGAGGAGGAGGCAGAGAAGGAGAGTGACAGAGGGAGGGCGAAACCTCCACGTGTTTGATGGTGATTGGAGACATCACTTACACAAACAATGAGGCGGAGGATGACAACATCTTCTGCATGACGAGTGTGTTTGTGAAGGCTGTCCTCACACAACGAAATGGCACTTTGAATCATCCTCACGTCCCAGACGCACGATGACACGCACAAACGCATCTAAACACACATGCATGCACAAAGACATTTCACTTCACATTTTCCAGCCTGATGTCCAAGTATGCAGCTACTAGCGAGGTGGGGGAGAGACACAGGGTCACTTTGTAAGAGGAATGGATGTGCCTTGTTTGTCAATCAATATATAGGCACAAAAATGAGTGAAATAAATGCAGGTGTTGGGAATATGGACACATCTGTAACACAGAAAAACACCACATTGTTTGAAAGAACTCTGCTCACTCTGCTCCTCTCCCTCCTCTCTCTGTCTTCGCTTACCCTTTCTGTCTTTCTCGCCCAAACGTAAATGGCTTTGACAACTCACTGGTCTATGGCCATTCCACAGCACTATCCTTTCATTCGCCTTCCCTTTAGGGTAATGTGATTTTACACAGTGGAAGTGGAGGCTCTCGCACACACAGGACACGGGGGATCAGTGAGCTGTGCAGACAGGCCAGCATGCTCCAACAGTGGGGTCCAACTACGCAGCTGCCTTAGATGTGGCTAACACATTGTGAGGGGTACAAGAAATGAAACACAATGTAGTGACTTTACAGAGTCTACCTCCTGTTCTCACTGAGGTCCTCAGACAGGAGTCAGTGGGCCATGCTAAAGTGCAATTTAGCAATTTAAGAGGAGGTTCAGGAGGTTCTTAAGTAAAGAACAATTCCTCTTTTTTTGACAGTTTCTTACAAATGTTTACAGTTTTCACCTATTTTTTTTTCTTTTTTGGCTGCTCAGGGGCAGCAGATGTGAAGTTGTTATGTCAAACTTCTTAACAAACTGTTATATTTTTATATAGCCAGCAAACACTGAGCAACATTAGTACTTATTCAATGTAAATACAATATCCATTCCCCTTTTAGCTTTGTTTTGGTCTCCTCCAACTCCAGAGGGAAATATCTGCCTCTTTAGCAGCTAAATGCTCTACTATGGTCACCAGCTTGTCTCTAACCGTCTGTCTGCTGATCGGTGCTATTTGGCAAGTAAGGTACAGCAAGTTTATCAGAGCTGTTTCACTAAAAAAAGCAACTTGCTGTGGCTGGAAATTGAGCTGATAAGAGCAATGATACTGACCCAAACAGAAAGGTGTGAGCCACAAAAAACCAAGTAAATTGACAGAAATGTCAATTTACTTAAACCAAAACAAAGATCTAGAAGGTGCTAAAAAAAACTCTGTAGAGCCGAGGGTGCTGCAGAGTTGAGTTTCCCTTTCACATTCACATCAGTCATATAATATTATATAAAAATTTTGATTAGTGAAGCTTGCTCGGGTAAGAATGCTGACCAAACCGCCACAATTTAATCAAACTTTACCAGACTAATATTGTATTCTCAGTACTTTGGATAAGGATATTTCATAACATGCAGCCTGATATCTCTGCTGTCTATAAGTTTGTAGGACACAATTTGAGACACATATGATGATGGTTATCTATATGGTTTATTTGAAAAATAGCTTTTTTTTAAATGCCATGAGCCTTAATGCCATGCTGTCTGTTGCTTAATGGCTTCTAAAATGATTAAGTTTCTTGGATGAAAAGTGGCAAGAAAATTATATAACTTGTAATAATACAGGAAGTAATACATTAATACATTGAAATAGTCTTTTCAGATGTTGGTTTAAAAAACAAATTTGTCAGCTTATGTTTTCTTTTTTAGAAAAATAGAATATAGAATAGAATAGAATAGAATAGAATAGAATAGAATAGAATAGAATAGAATAGAATAAAATAGAATAAAGATGTATGTAAATAAATAAATGAAGAATAATTAAAAACTCTTTTTTGCTAATTTGTAGGCAGTAAAAAAAATAAGTCAACACTTATGGACTACAGTATCATGATGAAGATAATCTTTCTAAATATTTCCATTAAGTCTGTTTTTTCCTATAAGGATTTTGTGAATGCTGACCCTAGAATCTAATCCAAAGATTAGGTGTTATGGTGTTTTAAACATATAGCTCAAGCTGAACAATCAGCATCACGCGCTAAAACATGCACATACAGACAGACAGTCGTGTCACCTGGTTTGCTCATTTTAATCTGACATGTATGTTTTTAATTACTGAATTTCTTCTACTTATATGGTTTTCATTATTTGTGGTAATTTTTCTCTCTGCGTCTTCCACGTGTGGTGGAATAGCTTTGAAATGGATGTGGTCACTGGAGAAAAAGTCCCTGCTTTTTCTTGCCCTTTCCACTCGGAGGTCAAAGTGCAGAGTCACACACACAAGCACGCCACTGGAGGTGATCATTTTTCAGTGCTCAGCGGAGCAGATGATGCAAACATGGAGCTTGAACATACCCCTTCATGTCAGACTATAATGCGCTGTGATGCCTGGCAATATAGATTTTGCTGTAGATCTGGAATTGTATAGTATTTTCATTTAATAAATGTTGTATACCGTGTGTTTGTACAGTAAATTGCACATTTTTAGTCGTTAGCACACAATCCAGTTCTACCACACAAGCTGTCCTCCTACAACACGTATCATCCTCAGGTGTGGTCCTCCCAGATACAGACCATCAGCTGTGCAATCCACCATATTCTGCTGCCAGGCTAATAAATGGCTTGTGTCAGAGGCAGTGTCAGTCTATTGGTTGCTCATTTTGAGTTTGTCTAGGGGTTGGAGAGGAGCTTTGCATTCTCCGCCACCCTGCTCAGTGACTGGCAAAGTCCTGACTTTATTGATTTCTTTCTTCAGTGCTCTTTGTCAAAATATCCAACTGCAGACCTTAAAGACCTCCGCCATTGCTCGACATCTGCAGCCACACACGACTCTTCTTATAATGTTCGACTTCAGCACTTTGTTTTTGAAGAGGGAGGAAGGGATGATAGGCTGTGTGAGTGGAAGATGATTGGAGAACACAATCTAAACCCTCTGCAGCTCTCTCTCCCTCTCTCTGTTTTTTCTCTGTATCTCACTCTCTCTCTTTCCAGTCTGACACAGAGAAAATATTGTACACTGACTGACTCCCATTGAATCCACGTTGTGATTCATCGCCCAATTTCAAACTGCCAAGCAGCTAAATTGCACCAGGTCTGCCAAAATTCATCCCAGGAACACGCAGGAGATGTGAAAAATTAAATGTCATCGTGGCACAGTGGAAAACTTTCACCTCTCATCGAGCAGAATATGCTCGCTTCATTCTGTACTGATGGATGATGGCCCGGGGCTATACTTAACCTACTTAGTAATGTCATGTACCGCAGAATGTGTTTACTTTTGAAAAATAGTGAGAAAACATAAACTCTATCAGAGCTTGACATCTACGCATTCTTCCTCCAAATAAAGTGGCTTTTTATGTTGATGCAGGAATGAATTTTCCCCCTCATCAGACTTGTTTGCTGTATATCATGTACTAACGCTGGAGGTGTAAAATAATGCAGGCGAGATGAAAAGACAGATACTGTTGCTAAATATTAATAGATATCTGTTAGACATCACTGCTTAAATATCTGGATAAGCTGGGAGTGATTTTATTTTATTTTTTCACATGGCTACTCTTTAGGTGCCAATTTGAAATTTTATGAAGGAGAGCTACATCCAGACATCTGAAGAGATAAAGGTACATTACTGAGCGTGAATGAGAGAGAGGGTGAGAGACAATGGGCTGAAAAGCAGAGAAAGGATGAGGTTGGGCGGCAGGGAGAGGGTAGGAGGGCTGAGCGATGACTGGCTACTTTAGCAATTAAAATGTGGGGCAAAGACACAGAGGCTTGGTTTGACCGAGAGACTGCACCATTCATCATCCCAGCTGCCATAAAGCAGCAGTAGATGGAATCTTTGATTTGAGCTTCACAGGAACATAAATCAAAATCCAAACCATGGCCTGTCAGGGCCATCGCCAGAATAACCCATTTGAGAGAGGGAGAAAGAGGAAGAGAGGGGAGGTAAGGTTGGAGAGAGTAAAGGTAGTTACTTTTCTGGTTTTGCACTCCATCCCACATGCATGCACACACACACACACACACACACACACAAAGACAAATACAGTTTACAGACATACACCTTCAGCCCTTCATATGTATTTGAAGTTCAGACGCAGCTGCCTCACACCCCGGCGCAATATTGAATCCAGGGATCATTGATCAAGTGGCTGGGTCCTGTCAGTGGCCAGTGGTTTGCCTGACCCGCCCCTCCCTGCCAACATCTCTGCGTCCACCCCCCTCCTCTCCTCATACCCTCGAATACAAGGCAGAGAACAAGGAAGTGAGGTCATGCCGCGTGTACACCCATCCATCTAAATAGCATGACAACGACAGCTAATAAATCATTCATTCATTGTTTAATCTATTGTCTGCCCGGGCAAAAGTCATGTGGCTGATATGAAGACAGATTTACCCCATGCAGGTGGGGCCCGTTGGAGAGGGATTTTTACTGGTTTCCTTATCAATTAGTAATGCGTTCATTATACCTTGGAGCAATTAAAACCTCTAATGATTGAAATAACATGGAGGGTCTTTTATCAAGTCAGTGCCAAAGTAATTTAAGCCAATTTAGTCATACATTTTATTTTTGCTGGAGGCCTCAGGGTTTCAAACATTGTGATTTACTGGTGTGTGGTTGACTGAGAGATGAATGATTGCTCATCTACAAGTTATTTCAACATTACATTCACCTGCACAGGAGCGACTTTAATAATATATTCATTTGGCAGGGAGAGGAGGGGCTCGGGGGATGTGGGCGAGGTTCTTGACTCACTAGCAAGGTCAGAGCAGGTTCACTTTAAATGCAACGTACAATCCCAGAAGGATGAATATTTAGGTTCATCATCTCCACCCTGAGCCATGTTTAATTTATTATAATTACAGAAAGTCTGAGTGAAGGCAGCGTGTTATGAGCAGAGGTAACAACCCTAACATAACCCTATTATGGAGGGGATTACGTTTCCCCAGTGCAGAATCAATGTAAAACATGTGACCTGAAACAGCTCAGGACAGGTTAATGAGGCTACATTTGGGATATGCATCTCATTATGGCAGCCAGAGGGAAGGTCACTAAACACCACTGTTTACCTTAGCCCACACGTTGAACAGACTCATCCCTGAAAACCAGGGCGAAATGTACCAAAACACCAGCAAATCATCACGTTGTTATGGTATGACTTGTATACAAAGCCCACATTCCATTTGGGAGAGGTCACATACGTGTGTCCCACGGCGAACACGACCGCCATGTTTGACCTGTTGTTAAAGCGACGATAGTAATTGTTTTACGCCAGATGAGTCTGATACACAATATGATTTAGAAGCCATAAAAAGCGATGAGGTAGTGTTGATCTCTCAGACAGCTATCATCGCTGATGAATGATTGAGCTCGGGACGGGCTCGAAGCCGACGATGGGAGGCCATGAGAAGGCGTGTGTTCATTTATGTGGCGGCATACAGCAGCCAAAAAGCGGTGTGTGGCACTCCTGTCTGTGCCCGCATGCGGAGCGTGGCATTAGTCAGAGTGTGTAAAGCCCTACCAGTCAGACGGGAGATGGGTTGAGGGAGATGAATGGGAGGCAGGTTCACTTTATTACTGTCACTCTGCTCTCTCCCAGTCTGCCTCAACCTCCCGACTACCACCCATCCATTAATCACATGTTACTGCCTCCTCCCTCCCTCTCTCACTGTCTATTTCTCCTCCCTCCACCTTGCTACTCCTCCTCCATTGCTCCAGCTATCCATCTATCCCTCTATCATCCACAATTGCATCACTTTTACCAAACTCTCACTTACTTTCCCTTCCTCACACCCCCTTTTCTATTATCCTATCAAATCCCGCCTGTCTCTCCCTCCCTAATCTTGAGGGGCACACACGCCTTAAGATCAAATTGTGGCATTCTGTAAGAAAAATTAACCTCAGATGTGATATATATCAGCATGAATGCAAGAAACCTCTTCTGTTGGTACATAAACATGCAGAATGTTACAGTTGAGACACTATAGATCAGTGTGGAGCAGCAGCATTACCCCTGCAGTGATGCCACCAGCCTATCCCTCTGTCCCAGCAGCTATCAGCCTCTCTGCAGCTCCCATGGGCCACACGTCAGACAGTAGTGCTGTGTTGATGCTTTTGCTACATACTGTATATATATATAGCCAGCTAGCTCTGCCTCTCTGGGGTACCTGGATGAGCTGTGTGCTATGTGGATACCAGGGCGGAAGGGGAGAAGGAGGGAGGGAGGGAAGAGAGGCCCCCATAGGCTGGCCATGCCGCCGCTCCCCGGTTCCTATCAGCTAATGGGTCGGCAGGGATTTGGGGAGGGGGTGGAGGTGGACAGAGACGGATGGCTCCTGACAAACTCACACTGACAGCCAGTGAATACAGGGCAGCCTAGCAGAAAGGTCAGAGCAGGGATGGATAAAGGACCGCTTGACTTTCAAAGTTTCACCCTGCTTGGTGCCACCGCACTGTCAGCGTGGAGAGAAAAGTGTTTACGGCTCGTCAGATTGTTTCTCTGTCAAGTTAGCTGTGCGTCTTTGCTAACTGCCACACCAAAGTTTTAGATTCCTCAAAACATTTACATCCTATATAGCACACAAACAGATTTTTACAAACAGCAAACAAAATGACAACAATTTCTAAAATGACTGTGCCTTTTAAATGTCCAATTCCGAGTGTGGCACATATATGCAACAGCACTGGCATTCTCATTAAGCCCCCAGTAAGCTGTGTACCTTCAAGGAGAAAGAATCAAACCTTCTCTAAATGAACTAATCTGGTGTTCACCCTAGAGGCTTAGTTACTGTGTGTGTGTGTGTTTGTGCGTAGGTGATGTGTTTATTGACTCCAGTAGAGGAGTGGATAAGAGGAGAGCCTCTGACTGAAGAACACTGATCCAGTCAGATGTCACAGGCCCTCAGAACTGCCTCTAATGGGGCCCAAGGGACTCTCTATCTCTCTTTCACCCTCTTCTTCTTCCTCTCCCTGCCTCACTAGCTCTCTATAGCCTATCCCTCTGTGTCTAGAATATCTGGCCCCTGGCATTCTGCTCCTCTTATGCTCTCTGAATCTACTGTTAGGTTACATGTATGCATTTTCAAAACTGCTAAATCTGCATAGAACGCAAAGACCACCATCAAAGGTGCCACCAACACAACACTGGTACCTAGGAGTGAAGCTTTCCATTGCTGTAGAGTATATCTGGGTAAAGTCAGACTTAGATATTTTAAAAGAATGGTTTGACATATATTGACAAGATATAATGTGTTCATTTGTGAGCTTTAGAGGTGCTGGTTGGCAGATTTGTTACCTTTGCTGTTAGTTAGCTGTTTTAGCTAAGCTAGCACAAAAACTCTTCTGGCTGTAGCCTTGTATTTAACAGACAGAATATTCCTATTACATCGACTTTATTATTTATAAAAATATGTATCATACTGTATATTTAACAATAGCTCTTCATATCTTTTCATTTCATATTGTCATTTGTCTTCCTCCTCTTCCTTTAACCAGCTAAAAGTCTCACTAAGATTAAAACCCAACTAGCTAAAAACAGTGCAACAACATTATATACAGTACAGCATAAAAAAGCCAAGAAAACAGCACAAGCAATACATTTTACATTTGAATTTTCAAAAATCATCCAAATATTTGCTAGCTAAATTGCTAAAAGACTGCATGTCAGTGAAATATCATACGTTTTGCACAAGCTGCTACAATGTCATGTACATTGCAATATATTCAACTTAACCCTACACATTATCTAACATTTTAGATAAAAGCACATAGTTGTCTTTAAGCAGTGTTTCGTAACGTTAACCACCATCTAAATATCTAAAAAACAAAAGAACAAAACTTTTGCAAGCACTGACAACAGTCAAGCCTACCCAGATTACATGTGAAACACTTAACCGCATCTGATTTGCCTACTTAGCGTGAGCCTCATCATGTGAGATCAGCGAGGACACCACTCGTCAGTGTGCTAGAGGAACCAGAAGGGACAGTTCCCGGCAGGACATCCACTCCTCCCACCGCTCCCAGAAGGCCATGCTTCAGCCATGTGTCCATCAACGCCGTCGGGAGGCGTCCATTTTTGAGTCCTCATGTCCTCCATCTGAGGCACCCCTGTCTCTTTGACGAGTCGTGTGACCTTTTCCCCACGTCAGGTGTCGTGCTTGGTTACGTCAGGACGGCGGCTGAGTGTCAAAATGTGGTCCTGTTTGTGTCTGTTGACTCTGTTAATGGTTTTACCCAAAGAGCACCGCTTTGGAGTGAAACAGGACCTGATATGAGATGACAGGGGTGACACAGACGGGGCTGGCCTGGCTGTGTTCGACGAGGTGGCCCTGGCTCGGTGGGGAACATCCTATTAAGACGGGACACACACTGTTCATTATCAATGTGGTGGAGAGCAGATTCCTGGAAAAATGCAAAAGAAATGGTCTATTTTTGCATGTGTGTGTGTTTGTGTGCATGTGCTTGTGACACCCAAGAATAAGAGAAGGTGCTGAGAAAGCAACAGGGAGGTTCTAAGAGGCCGCGCCCCCACACTCAACACACATCCTTTTTCCGTTCTCATCACTTCCCCTCAGTGGGTTCATTATGGTGAACCATAATTACTCTCAAAAACTGCACAGATAAAAACCAGTTGTGTGCACATGATACGATCGATAGAATAGAATAGAATAGAATAGAATAGAATAGAATAGAATAGAATAGAATATAGGTCACAAATCTGAAACTGTGTTTTAATGAGTCTCTAGGGTCACCAGATTTGACAAGTCTAAGTATAGTGGCTTTTAATTAAGACCTGGTCTAATGTGGTCTGGATGTGTTTTCTTCTGTTTTTATAAGCAAAATAAAGGTTTCACAAATCTGAAAATGGGTTTAAACAGCTTTAAGGCTTTTGCTATGATGTCTAACATATTTTCATAAGTTTAAGTGGTAAAAAAAAATGGAGAATTAGCCGCTAAATATCATTATTTATGTTTCCCCTTGTTCTCTCAGGCAACTGCCTGTCTTTGCCAATCAAAGGTCATGGTGAGTATTCCAGATGACCAATCAAAGGAGTAGTTTTTTCCTCCAAAGTCTCAAAAGTCAACTTGATGAGCAATTGCTCGTTGAGCAAATCTGGGGTAAATTTGTGAGTAAGCTTCCTTGTTTTCTTTTTGACATATCTGTATGCTGACTATTAAACAGAGAAATGAGTAATGGTGAATTGGAGAAATGTGGAGTAATGTGCAGACTTAATGGGACTAAGAAAGTTTGTTTTTTCTGATTTTTGAGTTAAAGTGAATTAGGTTTATGATATTGTGCCGCCATGCTGCAATGGTGATGGCAAGAATAGCATGCATGCCAGTATCTTTATTAAACTGAATTAGCGATGAATCACCCTCATGCATGAATCATACATCAATAATACACTAATTTTACGCATGATTCATGATGATGAAGATACAGAAAAATAGAAATTCATGGAAAATAGCATATGGTCAATATTTAGAGATCCCCCAAAATTTTCATGTTTTCATGTTGAGCTTGTGTCTCATTAAGGAGAGCCAATCTCCTCCTGGCTCCCCTGCAGTTCACACACTGCTTGCACAGTAGAAATGCTTCCTCACAAGGATGGTGAATACTGTTCTGCGCACTCATGTGCACGTGCCTGTTTTTTTTTAAACGCCATAGTTCATGTGTGCAGATGTTGCGATCGTAGCACTTCAGCATCTAGCTAGCTACAGAAGGGGAGCGAGCCTAGACGGAGTTGCTTTTTCTGAAGTGGTAGGCAATTTCAAATGTAATGTTTCAAACAGAGCTCAACAAGTATTACCAAACACACAAGCTGTTTTATGTACAACTTGGTTATGAGTCTTGCTAGCTACCAGTACGGTAGCTGACACCCCCTGCTAAGGGGGTTCCTGACTGATATCGCAAGCAGCACTGGCCAGGGAGATAGCCAGGGCACACTTATTGCCACGACTAGTGGTGAGGGGAGGGGGGGTGATTGTAGCTCTGCCACACTGGTCCCGCTGCTAGTATGAGGAGCATAAAGTGCCCTCCAACTGGGATGAGTATTTCCCAATTAGAAAATACATTATTAACGTTAATGTGTAATAATGATAAAATTTAAAGCTTGCATAAGTAACGTCATTCATTTTAGATTTTTTTTTTAATCAGACAGTGGATATTTAGGGCTGCATGATGTGTTGTTGAAGTTAATTCAAAGCACAGCCCAGAGTAGCCACAGCAGCACATAGCCTGTCCACAAAGACAACAAATCCACCGGCGCTCACAGTAAAAATCAATTTGGAGATGAGGAGGAGGTGAGTCATTTTTCCCTGCTGCACCACTACACTGGATCTTAGGGTTCCCCCACCTGCCAAATCCCACTTTAACCCCTGTACATGCATGTTCATGTGAGTGTTTCTAAATGCACAATAGTCTACACGCTGACCTTACAACCCCCAAGAGATTTAATCTAATGCCAGACAGACAGTGTATGTCCCTCCACTGTGTCATAACCCCTTTTCTTCTCCCTCATTACATTTCTTAGGGTGGACAAAACACATCGTGCTCACACACCATTGCCTGATCATGTTAGAGTTGACTGGGACACCAGAGCCAGTGTCCACTGGCCTCCCCTGAGGCTTCTTTACCCCCCACTGCTACTGTACAATCACTGGAACAAGGGTCAGTCCAACAAACCCTCTGAATCTACCAAACACACTACATTTTCCTTTACATTATCAATGGTTATGTTAGCCGCTACAGACTGGAGTGCTCTGTATCGTTATCAATATGTCATGGTTTCCTGGGAAGTGCATTTAAAAAGGGCACAACACATCAGTGTTTGTTTCAGCGCATGGCCAATCTGCAGTTTATCTGGACACATATTTGCTCCAGTAAAACACGTCTTAAATGATGGTTCTGTTCCAGCATTTAAACCTGCTTGAAAGACCTGTTTGAAGCCTCGAACATTTGGTGTTAATAGGGCAGAACGGCAGGGTGTATTTGATAACCACAGCAGCTACAGTATGACATCCACAGCCAAACGATGGCTACCAGCTCTGCAAACAACCACCACACCCTCGATCCATTTTTATTGTATTTGAGCAGCAGTGTTATATTTCCTGGCCTCCCCTTAGCACCACACACACAGGGCACTCCAAACAAAAAATCCATAGTATCGACCCGCCAGTGTCACCACAATTACTCTTCCCAAACAGCCATTGAGGACAAATTACATCTGCACTGCCTTTTCACCCGGTCACTATGGCTGAGCAGTAGCCCCCTCACACCTCCTCCTCCTCCTCCTCAGCCTCCCGTCTCCGTCCCTCCATTTGCCCCCTAACTGAAGTCTGGATGATATGGACAGAGGGGTCACAACAGGGGACAGGACAGCGATGCAAAAGAGCAAGCAGCTTAGACCATACACAACAGAGACACTTCATAAAACATAGCTTTAACTTATCATTGATCACGCCATTTCAAGCCTTCGAGGCAGGTGCCACTAAATGTGCAAAAGTTATTCTGCTTGAACACTCAGTTATCAAAGCAGAGATTTTTGTTTCCCCCTACACTGACATGTAGCGTGGGCAACCAGAAAAATTGCCTGATATTTGCATACGTCGTATTGAAATAGGAGATGTTCAAATATCATCTTCCTGCCGGTGGTGGCAGACACAAGCTGAGAGCTGCATCTTCCTCTGCACACAGGCAGGCCTCCAGTGGTGAGAGGTAATCTCACTCTGAGGTGTGAAGAAAACCACTTCCCATGTTTACATGAATACAGAAGCCCAACGCCACAGAAAACCCTCTGGTATTGATTTTCCTGTCTGTATACACTGCCAAAATCATTTATTCACTATTGGCAGCGGCGCTAGCAACAACCAGCATTTAATGCTCTTAGCTATTAGTTTCTTTGCAAGTAATCTCAGAGAATGTTGTCCCCCCTCCAACAGCAGACAGGGTGATTGAATTTTCCTGATGTTACGATAGCCCAGGAGGACATTAAAATGACTTCTGGTGCAGGTGTTGTAGGTCTATACCTGGGTGTCAGAGTTTGATTCTGTTTCAGACGGTGTGTAGGTCCCCTTTCTGAATCAGGATCATCAGTCACCACCCACACACGCACACACACACACTGCCTTTCACCTTCATCTTAAACAATGAAAAGGTCTACACAGTTTTAACTGTCATAGCTCCAATGCCATCCACTCAGTATTTCTCCTCACAGGAGCACTTGTGTAGAACTGCCTTCCTCTGAGGCACATCAGTTGCTTCAGTGATATTTTCAAAATTGCATTTGCACAAGTGCTGAATGACTGACTTACACACCAGATTTAAGAATATAAATGATATTCATAAACAAAGATTTTTTTCATTGGGAATAGGAATATGAAAGAAATAAAGAGATATATGAAAAAACAGAGAAATGGGAAAGAAATAAATCTTTGATTTGGTGGAAAACTTGGCAGCGTCAAGTCATACATCAACAAAATCTCATATTCTTGAACTTGAATGATTCAAACGACAGAAAATATTTGACTATCTAATTTTCAGAGAAGTCTTATGTACATCATATCACCGGGAGACTCATATTTCAGTGGGAAAAGATGAAACTCAAAATTGCATTTTCACAGGCACTCCTGCTGCGTTTCAGGTTTTTGAAGAGATGATAGAAGCGGACAAAGCAGACATTTTAAACTATTTCACAACACAAAATAGCAACAAAAATATATCCAAATAAATCCAACCGCCTCCAATTCACACGACAAGCTATTATGCTCCTTCTCTAGACCCTGCATTAATGCACAAATCTGCATTATAACACTAAAGCTCCAGCTATCAAGACTGTGTGTGCGTGTGTGTGTGTGTGTGTGAGTGAGTGAATCATTCATGCATCTGTAAGTGTGTACTTGTATGATATATGGTGATCAGTCACAGGAGGGGTTTTTACTGCGTGATTATTTCTGCTGTGACACTAACGAGCTTCGGCTGCAGATCCACTGCAGACCAATTACACTGGAGAAGAGGCTGCTTGCTTATTACAGTCAGATAATCAGCAGGTTTTACCCTCCATATTACAGCTCCTGCTACACACATGAACATTTGATTTTTGCAGGATGTGCATGGCTGAGTGTTTGCTTCATTTATACATATATGTCTGTGTCTGTGTTTGTATATCACAACCCTGCTATTCAAATGGACAGTGGGCTATTGTCTGTGATGCTGTGCTGTCTATATTGGGGGGCTCCAGCTTGTTGATTTATCACTCCTGCATTGTGTTGCCAGAGCTCTCCATTCGATTGTATCATTGGTGCACCAATATGCCACCTCTGCATGTGTCAGATTGCGGCCGGGCTCGGTATGAGGGATTTGTGACTGCAGGGGAACCTTGCAAACAGGAGACCTATGAGGAAGGAGAAGATGAGGGAAGAAAGAGGGATCAAAATCTCTCTGTATTCAGTGATTGGGTTATTCTAGACAGCACTGTCAGCACTTTCCACAAAGAGTTGCAGAAAACCAGGGAGGGCGGTAGGGGAGATCTTTTGATGTATACTGTATGTGTGTGTGCGCGTGTGTGTGTGTGTGTGTGCACGTGATGCACTCTAATCACCTTAATTATTTCCTCTAATTACCTGCAAACAGCTAATGAATTCCTCAGGAATCCTATCATGTTGTGTATGTGCTCACATCATCATCCGTTTTGCACGGCTGCCATTAATTTGCTCATAAACAAATACAATTAGCATAAAATGTTTCATTACAGGCTCATATATCTGGTTTAGTCTCTGGTAAGGATATGAAACAGCTGAACAACACAGACAAAAAAAAATCATCAATTTGTGGCATTCCCTGTCTCGCTTTGTAAATGGTGTGATGAAATGAATGTGGTTTAGAAAAATATTTCATGTTGTGTATGTTTGTTGTCCTTGGAGATGTTTATGCATGCACTAGTATGCATGTTTGCACGCATCTGTGTTTGTATTTGTGTGTGGTTGTTATTTTCTTTTCGCTTTATGAATTTTCCATCCAAGGTCGAATGCAGAAGAGGGACAATGGACTCGGTCCTGGGTGGACTGATGATGAATGTGTACATTTCATGACAACAAAAGCATAATGACCTTATTCTATAATGAATGGATTCATCATTAAAAATCTCTGGCCTGCGGCAAAGTCTTTTTTGCATATTCTGATGTCACCTCCTCTCTGAACATCACATGCATTTGTAGTCTACACCTCAGGTGTACTCCGTGTGTGTGTGTCTGTGTGTGCATGTCCAAGTGTGTGTTTTTCTGTTTTTTTTTGGTTTGTGCAAGTCTGCATGTGTGTATCCACATATGTGTGTGTGTGTGTGTGTGTGTGTGTGTGTGTGTGTGTGTGTGTGTGTGTGTGTGTGTGTGTGTGCTCTGTGCCTCTGTGGTGCACCACCAGTCCAGACATGGCTAACTACACCACCTATTAACACAGTCAGACATGCTAGCTCCGCAGACCTGGTGCCACAAGGGGCATTAAGGGGGCTTAAACCCCTCATTATTTTTTGCCCCCTCCGTTTAAGCCTCATGTATCTATAGAAAAATAACAAAATTATTGGCTGAGATACATGTAACTATTGCTGTTGTTTCAGAACAATGAATAGTGCTGCTGTTGTTTCAGAACCATGGACAGAGCTGTTTGTTGTGTATAGGGGGTGCGTGCGCTGCATGCGACATGATAAAAAAAAAGCCGCGAAAACCCAAGCTAGCTTGTTTACTGGTAGTTCAACTGACATTAACGTTGACGTCAGCTGAGACTGAGTGAGCTCCACTGGCCGCAGAAGACATTACACCAGTAGTGGCTTATGTTAGTGCTCTGACTAATAAATGTATTTTTTGATTTTGAAACAGTAGCCTTAAGCTCTTGTTATATAGCCTTTCTGAGGCTATTGCATGGTCAAATCAATGAATTTTATTTTATGAAAAAATTGCCCCCTCACAATATTTAGCAGTCCCCAAAGTCACTTCATCCTGGTACCGGGCCTGTGGCTCCAACAGACTGGTGTTCATGCTTGTCACAAACATATTTATGGAAATAGTTTTGCTTATGTAATTAATGCTGTCATGATTGCAAAGTGTATATGTAGCATCTTTCCTTTAGAGAATTTGTGATGAAAACCTCCAACTGACTACACAATGTCACCAAAGTCAACTGTGAGAAACCATGTTTATCAAATCATGAACATTTAACTGTGTTGTGTAAGTTCATGATTTCCTGAAGTATTAAAAGTCAGATGTAATGAAATAACTTTTTTGTTTCGTCTGAATTCTTATGTCAGCTGTGCTAATGATATTTCATGGCAGCTATTTCACAGCTCTTGTCTCGACAGTGATATTTCTTTGATGGCAACAAAAGGCCAAAGTCTGCTGTAGCCTATTTTAAAACTCAATTGTTTCGGATTTTAACATTTTAAATGGTGAGAGAAATTTATTACAGAAGAAAACCATTTATTCTTCGGCAACAATTCTCTCTCTCTCTCACTCTTTGACCCTCTACCTCCACTTCTCACAAAGAGACGTTTAATGGCTGCACAAACACAGTGATTGATTGACAGTGGTCAATTATCAGTGCCTCTCTGTGCCGTATTGATCCACGGGCGAGATTAGTATCTTTCTCTAGCTCGCTGTCCTGCAGGTCATGTAACATGCTCTGACCCTGCCATGGATACAAATGGCACATACATCTCCTGAACTGCTCCAAATGTCACCTGTCAGACAGGAACACAGGGAACAGAGGGGCAGAGAGTGGTTTGGGGTAAACACACACTTAAGTACACAGTACCGTCAGGGTAAAGGATCACAAAGCTGAAGAGATGTCTCTCGTTATAAAATGGCAATTATGTCATTTGACAAGATTCCTGTTTGCATCTCTCTCCTCCTGTGGGGGGAAACTGACTTATCCGCTCCACTATGTCTGCCCTGCAGGTATAAAAGCACTTGAACTGAATCACCCTTTCATAAAGTAAACACTAAATTGGAATATCTAATACAGAGCAACATTATTACTGAGCCAGCTACCGCACCAATGCATTTTACAGATAAAGAAGCCCTCTGAATTTAGAAGCCACAATGGATGCACTGTACAGTCAGCGGGCGAGGAAGCAGTGGAGTCCGGGTGCCAAGTTGAGAATTCAGAGCTTCCCCTCTGTCTATAGTCAGGTGGGATGACAGGGGCGAGTGCTGGTTGGTGGCTCTCCGGCAGCTCTGACAGCCTGTCACAGGGAGATCACTGCCACATGCCTGTCTGTCCACAACGCTGACGGCTGACCCGTCCAACACGGCCCGGCCTGCTGGTCATGCCATCCCTGTCTGCTGTTGGACGTCTCTGACAGCTGACAAGACACCTGGGACACGGCAGGCAGGGGCCAGAGCACTGCTACCTGTATAGACATCAGGATTTACTGCTGCCAAGGAGAAGAGTGTGGAGGAGGAGGAGGAGGAGGAGGAGGAGAGAGCAGGCACACATTTTCAAAAGGATCACATACTGTAGTTGCTAAAGTCTATTATTATAAAACAATAGGGATTTGCTTCCAGTTAGTAAGTCTTTGTCATCAGTTGTTGTCTAAACATAGATGCACAGTACAGTTAATACAGCATATCCTGTCTTTTGACAAAAACCTGTGTGTGTGTGTGTGTCTAAAAGTGCTTTGTTTGCGTGTGTGTGCGCATTACATTTCTCACAGCATAACTCCCTTTAGATGTGGAGACAAAGGAGGCTGGCGGCTAGAGTCTCGGCTGCTGAAACATATGGGCCATGTCATTTATCACGTCTGCTGGTGAAGGAATGAGAGCCCATCAGTGGCCTGGCATTGATCCCTGTATGGGCCAGCCATTGTTTCCAGCAGCACCTGGTGGAGTTCTGTCTGCAGTAATGGGGAGAGGAAGAGGAGACACACAGTGAGGGGGAGAGGATTAGTTTGGAAAGAGAGGTGTTAACATTTTTTTGAGCTACTACTTTTTTAGAAGCAGGATTTGAAACAAAACCAAAGTTTCAAAGCTGATATGAGTCTGACTTTGTTTTTGTAGTTATATGTTTGGTTATGTTTTGGTAAAGTGAATGAAATAAGCGATTACATTTCAAAATGTGCTCCCTTAAAGGACCAAAAATTGAGGATACATGCTCAACTCTCTTCTTCTTCTCCTTCTATGAAATGCACGGGTGCTAGAACTTCGAAATTGATACCACCACTTATGCAAAAAAGATTATTTAGCGCCATTCAATAACCTTTTCCGCATAAGTCATGGTGTGCTAACTTTCTTTTCTTACATTTATTTTGTGTTCCCATCAAAAGATCCCACTTTCAAATTGCATCTGTTTGATACCACTTAGTGTTAAATCCATCTGACTTTATACATCATATTGTTTTCGATGCAAAAAGACGCTTAAAAAATACAATCAAAAAATTAAACAATATTTCAAGGTTTAGTAGTGTGTAGTAGTGCAATAAAGAAAAGTTATTAAAACAAGATTAAATAAATGGACTAGACAAATAAATATCAAGTAAATTCAAAAACGTAAAAAAGGCGAAAAATACATGATATAAGAATTAAAATGCTTTGCTATGCTGTTTGCCCTCACATACCGAAAAAAAATGAATGAATAGAACTTATATTTTAATGTCTGGCGCTCTGAAGAGAAGCTGTGATATTTTCACCTGGCTTTGTTAAAAACACATTTGCTTACTCAGCATTGTTTGTCTGCAGTAATTCATCACACAGGCTTTGAGCTATTGATGGAGCCAGCATCCGTTAGCAGGCCCCTGTCAATGATTCACTCACTAAGCCCATCTGTCAGGCGCTCTCTGCTTCTCCTCTCTTCCTCGCCACCACTGCTGTTCACAGCTCAACCCTCCTCTTCCTCATTGATGGATGGAAGGAGTCCTTGACGGCCTCAAATGGCCGCATTCAACACAAAAACACCTCACAGATTCACTCGCTCTTATGTAATCCCCACAAATATTCAATCAATTATAGTCTCAAAGTCACCTGTAGCGCACAAGGAAAACCCTTTTACAACTTTTGAAAAGAAAGGCTGTGCGGGAAGGTGATTTCTGGAGGTGATTGGTAACTATTTGAGTATTCACAGCTTAGCCGAGGACAGTGATCAATAAATCAACTGCTCACAGAATCCATCACGATTGTGCCATTAAATGCTCCCAATACAGTCAATGATAAAGTGTGGCCAGCGCATTTCTGGGAGGTTGTGTGGTGCATCCATGCAGAGTGGAGTACCGGAGCACTGAGACACACAGGGAGGGAATGAAGTATCTAACTGTCTGCAGTCTGAAAAGAAACCTGAGGATCTTGATGTGAGCACAGATCAGCGGTGTGAGTCAGCGCTCAGGTGTGGCAAAGAGTGCCATCTGTGGGTGGATGGGAAGAGCTGCATGATGGGATGGCATAAAACAAATCAGACTCCCATAGTTTTGACATGCAAAAACTACCACAAGGTCATATTTAGCAACTTTTCTGGAGCGTTCCATCATATCACATGATCTTCATCAGCAGAATGAGTTTGATCATTTGTTGTGGAATTGTAGGTGCTGAAATTTCACATTTTTCCTGAACACTTTTGGTACCACACTTTTCATTCACAGTAAGTCTTCGTGTCCATGTTGGCTTAAAAATCTGAGATTTAAAGTTTATTCTTGACCCTTGGAAACAGTATTTCAGAAAACAATCTCACAAGGTACATTTAGTAGCTGATTTATTTGCCATCTATCACCTCACAGTTATCCAGGTTGAAGGGAAAATGTTTGCTCTTTATATCTGATTTAAAATGTTTCTGATCACAGCTGTTTGTATCCCTCACTGAGTTAAAAATAAGTGTTTTACCCCCTTTTTTATGTCATTTCTTACTTTCTTCTATCTCTAACCAGTTAGTGGTACTCTAACCTAAAACGATGACTATACACAAAAGCGTCTGCTTCCTGTTGCAGTGACAATGTCCTGAGGAGGGTAACCATGTTGGAATTGATTTTTCATTTGCCCCATCCCTCCGTCTACCATCTGTCACCTGCCCTTGTGAGAATCTGTGAAAGTGTGAATTCCCATTACATGTAAAGAACAGGGGCCCTCTTCCCGTTTTGTGCAGTAAACCACACAATCTTGTTCTGTAAAGCAATCTCAGATTCAGCAAAATGTTAAATACAGTGGGGGCAGGTAGAGGCTGCCAATCTTCTCAGTGGTGGTCTTGTTTTGTTAACAGTGTCCCAGAATGAGTGGGATAATGATTTATTGATGTTAACATGCTACACGTGACACATTTAAGAACCATGTCAGCCCGTCTCAGACAAAAACAGGTTTCTCTTACATCCATTTAGGAACAAAAGGCCGTAAGTGAGGTGTAGCATAGTCGCTGCGTCTCCAGCTGTGCAGAGATCACTGCAGCTTTCAGTCACCCTCCGAGAGCCCGGGCCCTCAGCGGTGACCCCCTCACATCAAACTTGACTGCTCATGTCCTGTCTGCACGCCAAGTTGTCGGGCGGGCTGTGTCGCTCTGTCACAAGACATGTCCCACATTTGCAGCCGCAATCGTTGGCCAGCAGGATGAGAGCGTCTGTCAGGAGAGCTGACACGCATGCCACTTTACTGGGCGACTGACAGAGGGCCACGCCACACTGTCACTTCTCCCAGATCTATTGCCTGAGGATAAACACACACACACACACATACACACACACACACACACACACACACACACGTTAATAACACAAGAGTAAACAGAGTTGGAATCTTTGAGTGACTGACTGACAGTCTGACTGGATGACCGGCCGGGGCTGAGGAAGCTGGAGCTCTGTGTCAGCCCTCATTCTTACAATCTCCAGCTGTCACATCAAACACTCTGCTTCTGTGTTGCTCCGCCTTTTAGACTCAAAGAGCCCCACCACCGCCACCACCACCACCTCCCCCCAACCCCGCCATCTTCACTGAGATCTCATCAGAAATGTATCCTGTAGCGGAAGAGGACACACAGACACACTGTATCATCCATTCTGGTAGTGCCTGAGTAAATATTGCCTCATGCTGCTGCCGCCATTCTGTTGAAGATATTCTTTAGTAAGTTGTTATCTAGTCATCACAAACTTGATGTCTTTTTTGAGACTTTTTTTTGTTGCTGACATTTTAGAGCTTCAAGCTTGTGGGAACTCTATAAAATGTAATGTATCCCGTTACATGATTAAGTGCAGATGGCTGAAGAAAACCATCATAGAGCTCAGAGACTTATTCTCTAATGTGGTGTTCTTTGCAGTGGTGGAAAATAAGTACATTTAGTCAAGTACTGTATCTGTATACAGTACATAGAAATTTTACTAGAAACTTTACTGGTTTACTACTACTACTACTACTACTTACTTCTACTTCTTCTATTTGACTACATGTCAGAGAGAAATATCTGACAGCTATAATAACTGCTGACTTTTCAGTTTAAGATTTCACATTAAAAAAACATATGAGGAGCATGTAAAACACAATGCACTGTTAAAGATTGAACCAGTGGTTTCCAATCTTTCAAATCAACATAGTGTCTAGTTGGGGCCCCTTGAGACGTTTGAGAAGTCTATGAGTTATTATCAGTTCTACCACAGAGTGATTTCCCCTTTAATCTTCTCAGATGGTTTCATTTAACTAACCATTCGAGGCTCAAAGAGGTAAAATTCACAAAAAAAGCAAGGATCTGAGAAAAGAAAGAAAATGAATGCAATTTTGAGTAGCAGAACTTTTTTTCTTACTTCCTACCCCATTAATCATCTCACGATCCCTCCACATTTATCTTGATGTGACCCTTTGGAGGGGGCCCGACCCCTAGGTTGAGAATAACTGAAAGAAACCTAACTGTCTCTAAAGCACTTATAACTAGCTCCACCTCAATCAGCTACAACAGTAAAAAGCTACTCATGCATGGATGCATAAGTAGTAACAATCTAATATTGTAATATATATTAATGTTAGTCACACAGATCATTTTTCTGAATTAAGTACTTTCTCTTTTTATATTCTAAGTACATTTTGCTGGCAATACGTCTACATTTCTACTTAAGTAAGGTTTTGAACGCATGACTTAATTAAGGCCTCCCTCCACTCAAAAATGTGTTTTTCTTCTCGTTCCCTCACTTCACCGTACAGAATATTGTGTAGAGTGCAGAGTTTGACACTAGAAGGTTGTTTTCAAATGAAACTGCCAAAGGAGGAAAGTTTATCTGAGCTCACTTAAAATCTGATTTTAAGGGGTGGGCCTATACGCACAATTTGTGACATCACAACTAGTTTGGACGCCAATACTGGTCCAGTATACCACTTGCACAAGTGTGATGTGGAAACTTGACGCCTCCAGTGCACAAACACTGAGAATTGTCTTCTTAGTGAAGTGGGAGACATCTCGTGTCCAGCTGTTAAACAATTGAGATTAAATATATTCATATATTAATAGAGTCTGGAATTTTTAACGAGGGAAAAAGAGTAGATGCCATTTTAAGGATTTTAACATGGTAATTATACTTTTTTTTGTGGAAAAACCAAATCAGACACACATTATTGTTCCAAGCAGGGTATTTTCATATGTCTTTATACATTTCTGGAGGGGATCTTGAAGTAAAAGTTCTGGATACTTGTGTTTTGATGATGGTGGTGGAGAGTACTGATGACTGTGAAGCCAAAAGCATATGATTAACATCTATTCATGTCTTTTCACTCTTTTATTCAGGTTTTTCCTTTGTCTCTCACTCACCTTTCCTTTTCACCCTGTACACCTCTGACTTTCAGTACAATTCGGAGTCCTGTCATCTTCAGAAGTTTTCAGATGACCCTGCAGTTGTGAGGTGCGTTGGCAGTGGACAGGAGGCAGAGATACGGTGGACCACGTTCTCGGGGTGGGGTGGTGTGGGGGGGTACAGATACTTTGGAGTCCACCTCGACAACAGACTGGACTGGAAATGTAACACACAGGCTGTCTACAGGAAAGGACAGAGCAGACTCTACTTCTTGAGGAAGCTTATGTCTTTAATGTGTGTACTAAGATGTTGCAAGTCTTCTATCTGCTGAGGCAGCAGCATCAGAGCCAGGGACACTAACAAACTAAACAGACTGGTCAGGAAGGCTGGCTCTGTGCTGGAGACTCCTCTGCAGCTGGTTTTGGAGAGGAGGATGCTGCACAAATCCTTCAACATCATGGAGAACTTCTCACATCTCCCCTGTGACCTGCTGGTCAAACAATGGAGCACTTCTTCAGCTCCACTGTGCCAAAGAACGTTACAGAAAGTAATTCCTGCCAACTGCCATCAGACTGTACAATGAGAGGGGACTCCCCCTTTGACAGAGAGGACAGACTGTTCACCTGGACTTCTATTTTGTTGCATTATCCACCACATCTGTTATATTCATAATAACTTATATTTGAGTGTATGTAATTTAGCCTTTAATTACATTTGTTTGTTGCATTATCTATCACATCTGTTGTATTCATAATATTTTCATATTTTATATTTCAGTGTATATAATTTAGCTTTTAATTACATTCCTTTCTTTTGCCTTTTTTGCCTCTTTGTTTTTGTATTTTGATTAAATTTATACTGGCTGGCTGCTGTGGCATTTTAATTTCCCTTTGGGATAAATAAAGTATTTATCTATCTTGAATATCACCCCTGTGAAAAAGGCCCTCAGGTACTGTTGCAGTTTTCTCCTGTCTACCATGCTGCCGCCTATAGACTTACAGTGTCCTCTAGAGGCTGAAAGGTGAATAACATTCATTGAAATAGAAGTATGATGGCATGTTTCATATCCTTTATTCATTCAGGGTAGTTTTGCTGAGAGCAATGTTGGAAGCTGTCAGATGTGTTGGTCACTGAGCAGCTACACCTGGGGGTTAAGGCCTTGCTAAAAGGCACCACAGGGAGGGGCGAGTGCTCTCTTTCACTTTCCCCATCCAGATTTATCCTGATGTTTCCTGGAATTCTATCTTGGAATTTGAAATGTAGTTTAATTCACAATGTAGTTTGTCAACATTAATGAAGCTAACGACCTGGAAACAGAAATGCACTCGGCACCAGACTCCCTTTTACAATTTCATTTTTGTTTTCTAATTACAATGTGGATGATATTATGTAACTATGTACTCTGTATATAGGAAGAAAATTCTGCAGCGAGTGAAATGTGTGATCAAGTAGCTCAGGAATTTTAATTTATGCTAATCATGCATACTGTAAGTGCACTACTTTTAATAACTGGAATGATTTTTAGAACTAAACTGTAATTTATGTTGCCAGAGATAACCATGAACTCGTTCAAGGATCCTTAGATCCCACTTTGGGAAGTCCCACATGTGTGCACTGCAGAGATAAACTGTAAATCTCAAGTAATGAGCAATTGTTTGTATCAAATGTGGTGCCAGAATTTTGCCAATAGGTGGCAGTATGCATTCATGCAACACGTTTTGAGGACAGGCCTGAATCAAACACAGATAATTTAGTAATAATATTAATAACCATATAGAGAAGCAGATGTACTGTGGCATGAACGTAGTGATGATCCAGAAGCTCACATAGAGAAAACTGGCGTTTCTCATGTATACAACACCAAGACTCATGAATACCAAATAGCTAAATATGAAGCTCCTTAAAAACCTACAGGGAGTGGAAACCATCCTCTTCGCTTCTCATGTTTCTTCACATGATGTATTATGTAGGTGTGTAGAGAGACTGGATACAGACATCAAGATCATCAGCTGTATGCAGCAGCCCTGTCTGCTTCCCCAGCGGCTCGCTCCAGTGTCACAGCTGTTTAACTCCAGTAATGCTGGCCAATTAAGTGTGGTGTAGGGCAGCCTGTTGGGACCCCCCCGTGCTTTTGAGTTCATGCTGAAGATTCCCAGAAGCTCAGGTCAGAAGGCTACAAGCTCTGGGCATGAATGATTAATCCTGAAATTGACTTTGTTCTTCCCATCAGAGCCTCTTGTTGCTGGTAATAGTTGGCTGCATAAGACACGAACAGCTGTTTCAATTTATTTCTGTCATGAAATCTGTTCTTCTAATCACTGCAAGGAATGAAGGTAGACAAATAAAGAGGAAAAACATAGGATTATTCATATGTAGATAATAAGAAAGACATCTTGCTTTGCTTTGTGTCTGCTGAGAATTTTGACTGAAAAAAAAAACTCCGGCCTGACCAACATTTGATGATGAAAGTTGGCTTGAACTTCAAAAAACGGGAGATTTGATGATCACTAATGTGAACTTGTGTTTGAACAAGATCAAGCTCAAACTATTATCAAAGATATTCATTTATTTAAAAGGAAATAGATAATACAAATGAAACAAAATCATTTTGTCACATAAACGATCTCATGAATCATTAACAGCAAAAAGAGCCCCGGCCCGCTCTCTCATAGGAAATTCATTTGCCTTCGTACTTGCAGACATTACTCTTATGAGTTTTATGACATGAATAGTTTTGACACCGGGAGCTTCCAAAAGTGCTTTCTGTGGAGTAAATACTGTACAGTGCAATGCCAAGTAAACAATACATCAAATCTGATCATTCATTTTATATCAAAGAACATAAATGTTCAAAGTTTCATCAATACAGTACATTTATAGCAGACTTCACATAGACCCTGGGCAGCCTCCCAGTCTCAGAGTATTTCACATTTAATTATCTCCCTTTGGAATTCCACCACCACCCTCTGATTAGTGTTGCTTTTTCACAACCTTCAGTTCTGTTTCTCCAAGTGCCTCACCCACTCTTCTCACAGTTCAGCTGCCCTCTACTCTCCTTCAGTTTGTCTCTCTGGCCCTCCGGAGACTTGGAGTCTCCTCTCAAATCGCTAAGCACAGCTCGGAGGGTTTTGAACCTGTCCAGCCGGCTGCTCTGGGCCCCCTGAAGCCTGACTTCTGAACCCTGAGATGCACTGAGGGAGCTGAGTGAGCGCACCACTGCTAAGCCACGTTCCTTTCCAGAGGGACGACGCGGTGTGGTCATGGTACCGAGCTCCCCTGGGTGCTCCATGTCCCTGATGACCTCACACAGGTAGCGGGCCAAGTCCTGGCTGGAGAAGGACAGGGTTTTCTGGGAGCGACGGAAGGTCAGAGGGGACGGCAGGGTTTCGGTCTCTGAGGGGGGGATGGCCAGACGCAGGGCGATGGCTGCACTGCCGTTCCCATTAGACATCCCCTTCTTGTTGTTGTCCTGGGGAAGCTTAGTCTGCGGGTAGGAGATGATACTTTGTGGATAGCTGTACCGAAGTGACTGTGCCGGGCTTGGCTGGAGGGAGCGCTGCAGCTCCACCATATTAAAGGCATTCTGAGAAAAAGACCAACAGAGAGAAAGGCAGGGGATGAAATAAGGCAGGAAGACAGTAGAGAAGAAAAGAGAGGGGTTTTTTCCCCCCTCGTGTGATCTCTTTTTGGAATTTAAGAGATAATGAAAAACAACATTGCCACATGACACCAATCTGTGCTCAGAGCAGTGTAGCTCAGCTAATGCCTCTACTAGTAAATGGACTTGCTTCCTCAGATGAAGATCTACCACATAGGAAGAGACGTTGGCAACAACAGCACCATTGATTAGCCAAGTAATTAATTATCTGATTGCAAAAGGAGGCAAACTGCTATTACCAGCACTATTAAAATAGAGGCGTTAACAACTACTGCTGTCTGCTTGCTTAATTTCAGCTAATTGACTTACATTCCCAGATCTCCAAGGAACTGATAGGGAATGGTGTTTGTTGGTGCTTTGAACTGAAAACCAAATAGGCCTATCAAATGCTACTCCTTATTGTCCTTTCTTTTGTGTATCATATTATTTTAGCCTACATCCTGTTTTATTTAAAATACATAACTATGTGTTTAGAGCTCAGTTTACTTTCCCTACCTGTCTAAATACCGGCATGTGTGTTTGCATGTGTGTTTTGTCCTCCAGGGTGTCATACCTGGTCCTGCTCCCCTCCACCTTCCTCGTCGTAGTTGAGCACATTTTCTCGGATGTCCTCCCACTCGCCATGGTGCGCAGACACATGGTACACACCCTCCTTCAGGCCCTTGTGTCTCCTCCAGCAAGAGTACAGGAAGAGTCCCAGCATCAACACTGGGGGGTGCCAGAGAGCAGGTTAACACAGCAGGAGTCCTCTCACATAATTAAACTGAGATTCTGAGCAGAAAAACATATCTTTGGGTGTAAATGAAATTGACGTTGTGAGCGGAAAGTGATGATAGAAACACTGGAATACTAGTAAATACTGCACTGGTTATACAGCGTGAATATATGTATTTTTTCATAAAATGTAATATAACACCCAGCATGCTTCTAAATAAATAGGTAAAGCAGAAATATAATATTTGACTGTGAATTGATATTCAACTGGATTGAAATTTGCTGTAAAACCTATTAGTTCCAGTGAATGTACAGTTAAGACATACTAATGGAACATACATGCAAGCAGAGGCACCACCTTTCCAAATATTCCCTTTGATGTTGCCTCTCTGTTTCCTGTCTTATCAAAGACCGCAGTTCCTTGGAAACCTATTAACTGAATTTGTACTCCTCCCAGCTTAAACTCAAAGCCTCAGTGGCTCAGCTGAACGCGGAGAGAGGAATGCTGCCGGAGCCGAACAGCAAAGGTCCTAAAGCATACACATCAATCACAGCTATTGTGTGCTGAATTATACAACATGCTGGACTGACCTTTAAAGTCCATTAATCTCAACCAATATTTTTCTCCCATCTGCCATCCCCTTTTCTCTTTTTTCCTTCCTCGCTATCTGTTTTTACTAGTTCACACTTTGACTGTTCTTTCTTTTTTATCTCTATAATTCTTTTTTTTGTCTTTCCACATTGGAGCTTCCCTTTGTCTCCCTTCACTCGTTAAGTCTCTCGGTGTTCCTATTTTTCAGTCCCTCTCTGGCCTCTGTCTGGCCTCTTCTTTTATCTCACACACTAGATGGGATCCATTTCAACTAGAATGGTTTATATGGTGCGTGCTAAGTATCAGTTTAATTGGAAATCTTCAGAGAAATGCGGGGTAATCACATTAGTCTGGATTTTTAAAGTAATTGCTTCGAAAGAAAAAAATGCACCAACAGCTCTTTGGGGTCACACTAACAGGCAGGTATTCATAAACAAAGACAGAAAAACAACTCCCCGAGAGTTAATCTCCACCAAAAGAAAGTGTTATCTCAATTAAAAATCGTCCTCTCTATTTATTCACCGCCTGGAATATCTTTAACGTCTTTCTATGCTGCTCTCATATCAGATAGAAAAAGAAGGATTGTAAGCTTCCCCCCTCGATCCTCAGCCGGCTGCCTTCAGTATGGGGTGGAGAGAGAGAGCTGTATTGATCGGCTGACCCAACTCCTTCACCGCTGCGCTGGAGAACCTAGCAGAAAACACCAGAATCTTGATGAGGCTCGGCGCCAATGAGATGCCAGCCCTCCCTCTCACCTCCAGAATTACCTGCAGGCCTGCACTAACCTCAACCCTCAACATCACCTGTGCTGATATTAAATGCATCTCTTTTGGGGGAGGAGTTTGATACACACACAGTGCAGAGGGGCTGAAGCACAACTCCTCGACCACACACACACACACACACACACACACACACACACACAATTAGGCGCAGGTAAACACACACAACGTAAACACATAGGTTGCCTGTGCCTTGCACCAACTCTGGGCAGTAGTGGCTGCAGGCGTGTGTGTGTGTGTGTGTGCGTGTGTGTAGTGGTGTGAAGCTACATTCCAGTGAGATCAATATCACTCACGGCGGAGAACAAACATCACAGTCATTCATCAATCCATAATGCTGCTGCCTCTTTGCCCTCTAACCGTTACTATGAACAGGGTATTATGATGTTAGCCTGGACTGGACTGTGCATTATGAATGAGCGTTGAGTAAACAACTAGGTACAACACAGCTTGATCAAAACACTTAACTCTTTCGCTGTAGCTCCAGTCTGAGGTTAATGAGAAGAAATGAACATTGAGACAGAATGAAACATCGATGGGAAGTTGGGGAAAAGAAAACTGACCAACGAGCAGAAGGAAATGAGACAGGTGAGAGATGGGGGAGAGTTGAAAAAATATCATTTATTTGTAAATCCTTCAGGGAATAAAAAGAACAGGCACTTTACATGATCACTTGGCATCCAGAGCCCATGTGGGAAGCTGTTTTCCTCCATTTTTAAAAAACATATTGTCAGATTTGATGCTGGACTAATGAGGCTTGGTCAGATATCAGCTCATCTGGCTCTGTCAATAGCACACGCTGAACTCACATTCTGATTGGTCTTTGAGGGCTTATGTAAAGCTTAATAATGGATGATCATTTTAAGTTTTAATGATGCTCTGCCTCAACAATAATAAGTTGAGGCAGAGCAGAAGTCCCCCTTTAATTTAGCACTCAGCTAGCAGTCTTGCTTAGTGCAGCGAGTGTGCAGAGTGTGAGTGTATATTTATGGTAGTGCTTCCTGTGGTGATGAGGGTCATCATTAAACAGCTATACTGTATAACCAGCTGTTCATTAAACCCGACCACTGGATTAATTTCACTTCCATATCCATCCAGGAGGGCTGATCACAGGGTAAAACCCTTTCTTCGTTAGTTCAAGACAATATATTGAATGATTTATTTAACTTACTTTATTAAATTTTTCTCTCAAGATGTGAAAATGTAATAACAGTCACAGAAGACCACTCTTTCCATTCTGAATTATATTAGCAAACAGTCTGTGATTCTTGTAGAGGTGAAAAGTTTGAGCCTTGAATATAAATGCCTCATCAGCAACAGTGGGCAAGCTACTTCAAATGGACTGCTCCTTCGTTAAGCATGCCAGCAACACATGAATTTTCATGATCGATGCCAAGGCCACACTTTATCATCTTTGAATTCATTATCAAATATTGAAGACCGCTTTATACTTTTCACTCTCAAGTGTCAGAATAACTGATGTCCCAATACTAGCCACATGCCCTGGAGGGAATGTTGAGTCAGTTATAGAGGCAGGGACAGTGTATTGAATTGCCCAAGCGTTTTATAAGCCTGTCTCTGACAGAAAGACTCATAAACAGCAATGTGGCCCTACAGAGGGTAGTGAGTAACAACATACAAGCCACTCACGCATTCACACACATACACATCTGTCCCTCTATCTTTGTGAGGACCAGAAAAAATCACATTTCCTCTCAAAATTAACTTAACCATGAATTAAAGGGATACTTCGTTGTTTTGGCTGTTTTTTCTTTTTTTTTGACACAAGTGTGGTGTGTTGTCTAGAGAAACCAATACATACATGTTTAAAAAGTCTCTGCAGGGAGCAGAAGTGGTTAGTTACTGAATCTTGAACTAATGCATACATGTTTAAAAAGTCCCTGCTGGGAGCAGAAGTGGTTAGTTATTGAATCTTGAACTAATGCATACATGTTTAAAAAGTCCCTGCTGGGAGCAGAAGTGGTTAGTTATTGAATCTTGAACTAATGCATACATGTTTAAAAAGTCCCTGCTGGGAGCAGAAGTGGTTAGTTATTGAATCTTGACACTACTAGAGCTTAACAAGCTTTTGGCATCATCAACCATGCATTTTTTATTAGACTGTTAACATGAATGGGTTGGTGTCACTTGACTGGTTCAGGTCTAGGGCTGAAACAATTAGTCAATAAATTGATTAATTCATCAAGAGAAGCGAGAGAAATGTTCTACTTTTAGGACCTCTGAACTCTCTCAGTATGTCAAATCATCTTGGTGTTTTGACTCTGAATTAACATGAAATGCACAGAAAAAGACAGAGGTTTAGGTGTGCTTTTTTCAACTAATATATTCAAAATCCCAAATATTTTGCAACTACTACATGCCTGGAAAAGCTCATCCATGCATTCATACATTATCTTAAATAATAGCATGTACTGAGTCATAAAATTCAACACTTCAAAATTCAGCAGCTCAGTTCTCAACAGGTACTAGAAAAGACCACATAACTCTTATCTTATACTTATTGATTTTAAGATTCTTCTCCTCACCTACAAAGCAGTCAATGGTCAGGCTCCAGTATACTTTTCTGAACTTATGACCCTTTATATGTCAGTAGGCAGCCTTAGATCATCTGACAAGTCAAATTCTTCAAAGGGAGACCAAGCTTCAGTCAATGCCCTCAAACTTTGCAACAGTCTCCAACACCAAGGGCTTGCAATTTCAGTCTCTACTTTTAAGTAATTTTTTTTTCTGAAATTCTTTCTTTCTACAGTAAACAAGCTTTTTCTTCTTTATTTTTTGCACTATCAAATAATCATATGAACTGTTTATATTCATATTGCTCCCTTAATCTGGTGTTCTCATTTATCAGAGTCTAAATTGTTAAACGACACCCTTAAAACCCATAACAGAATAAAACACAATAAACCCACAAAATCTTGAGCCTGAAATGGTAAAGCTTCTTTTTGTACACAATATAATGAATAAAATATGAGTAAATTAATTAATTTGCTGTTAGATTTTGACTTGATTTTGATAAACACGCTCAAAAAACAAGCTGTTTTGATAAACATATCTGCTATTCATCATATCTCTGAGGCACACTAGTAATTTAATATTTTCTCGAGCGTGAGCATTTATCATTCGTAAAGTACCAATGTGTTGTTCACAGGCCACACCCTCATCACCTCTAGCTGACTCCATGTCTGAGCTGTGACTGGGTGAGACTGTGGTTAACCTTAAATTTAGACACTAGATATGTAATAAATGATTATTATTCAATCTTCAAATACCTCAACAAAATTTAAATTTAGTAGAGGTCCTGAGTGAGTTCCAAAGCCACACTCTCACACAAATACCCATATTTAACATAATATAGGGTAAGCAAGAGCTTATTACATGATGGGCTAAAATGCTAAGACATTATGGACTGAAGATTTTGTTACCTTACTGGATATGTTTTACATTATGGGCTTTGTTTACACTTAAGTTTATTACATTACTGCCTTTCAGAAGAAGTTGTCTTTAGTTTTTTTTATATATATAGTTGCATTATAAATTACCTTACAACCAAAAGTAAAGGTATCTAACAAACTGAACCAAGCTTAAAACAAAGCTGTTTTAGTCATTTTAGTGAGACAGTTCATGTGACATGACAGTAAAAATATCAACAAAATTTGCTTAAAAAGATAATAAACAAGTTCAAATGTGTAATTCAGGTTGTGAATATACAGTATATATATAGAAGTGAGTATTTTATAATAAGCAATATGAATAAATGGAAAGCATGCTAGCTGGAGAATAACATTACTCTCCAGCTAACATGCTTTCACACCTTAAAATATATACTGGTGGTGCCCAGTGCACAAAAATATCTACTTCATATTATTTTTAGTTTTGAGAGGACACACAAAAAAGGCTGTTTGCTTTTGTGGATGGTTAAAATGTTTTTGCATGTTACATTGTGGCACAAAATGTTTTTATCGCTCACCCACCTTGTTTTTTTTCTTACATGCTGCTTGCTACCAGATCTCTGAACATGGGAATCTTGGCCCATATATTTCCATGTATCAATATCACTGTCAAAGAGTAACTCACAACACTTGTGTCAAATCCAGACTATCCCCAAAGTCTAAGATGAGTCTGACTCTGATGACTGACTGAAATACAAGAACTAACCTTAACCCCCTAAATCACTCCGCATTCATCCCAGAATTAACCTTGATTGAACTTGAAAAGTAAAGGACAACAAACAGTTTAAACTTTGGAGTTTTTTCCTGGTGTGTGCGATCACTGATTACAGCTCCAAACACTGTACACCACACTTGTGCACAATATGGGCACATTTAGGTTGGCTTGGGGAAAAAGAAATGTACAGAGAAATGTGGAAGGAATGAAAAAATACATCAGGGAAGTAAAAGGAGCGGATGGTGGGATATAAAATAAGTTGGACAGATAAAAAGTAAGGCTGAGAGTGAAATTGACTTCTGAAGTCAGAGCGTAACATTGGAAGAGACAGGAAACGCAGAAGTGATGAGAAATATAGAAAAACACATAAAGTTTCAACATTCTCCGGGGATTTTTACAGCTTCCCCGTGAATCACAAATTAAGACATACAATGTTTCCTTTCCATTGCAGATATTTGTTTCATGTTTCCTCCAACCTTCCATGGAGAAATCATATCCTGGCACAACTCAAAAGATCAATACAGCTACAAGATATGTGTATGAATAGATTTCACAGAACCAAACAGGGATGGCAAACAAATAAAACAGGGGATGTTGCAGATAACACCAAACATAATGCAAGAATTATACCATGAAGATGAGAACAGAGACAAAAACTAAAATACAACAAGATGAAAAACAATGTATTAAAGATGAAAAAGAATGAAACTCGCAACAAAAACATACAACAGACATTATGAGACATGAGAAGAGATGACGATGTTGGGTTACCACAGGTAGTAGATTACGTAGTCAACATAGCTACCTAGAAAGGCCATGACACAGATGCTGATGGCAAACATGGAGCTGAGGCTGAGGCTGTTGCCGTCCTCGTTATGGTACATGGCAAGCGCCACCTCACAGTGCCGTCCCCGGTAACCCTCACTGCAGTGGCACGAGTAGCGGGAAGGAGAGTGAGCCAGACAGGTGCCGTGGCGGCACGGCCGGCTGGCGCACAGTGTATAGATACACACTTTGCCCGAGGAGCTCTCTTTGGTCATGTGGCCTGGAGGGCACCTGTGCAGAGAAGAGACAGGTGATTGTAGTGTAAGGCAAAGACAAGAGACACTTGGAAGGCTGTTAGATAAAAAGAAAAATGAATTCTACAGAGTCATGAAACTTAAGCTGACAGTGTAAAAATAAATCTCTCTTGAGTTACACCCCTTATATCAGATTCAAAAATATGCTCCTTGACGGTTACAGAGTGTCAACTATACTCTAACTAAAAAAAAAAGAAAAAAAAAGAAAAAACACAGAAAAAGGATCCAAGAAGCTAAGATTGGCTTTGCAGTAGTAGTCCCTCAGTATATTTGTACAAAATATCCCCTGTATCATTCACCCCTGCCCCCTGCTTCTCTCAGCGCTTTGTATCCTGAGGCATGCTGCAATCACAGAATATGGATATCCAACCGCAGTGTAAAGTCCCACACTGTTTCAGAGTCTTGAAATCACAGCCAGGAGACTTAGCGGTCCTGCAGAGTTTAAAGAGGCAGCAGATCCTCTGACTGTCACTGCTGTTATGCACTATTCTCTCAGGTTGACACACTATTAGACACACAGTGTCACAGGACTGAACTCAGCCTAGCTGCCATCTGGTGGACACTTTGATTTCAAGCGTGTTGCAGGAATCTCTGACTCTGTATGTGCCATGCAGCTAGTGTATTATCTGTAATGATTGCAGTGTTTTCTTCATGTGCATACTTTTTATGTATATGCAGTCACTGTGATGTTTTACTATACATTACAGGGGTAGACAAAAACAACTTTACTTTGTAAAGCACTCTATAAAGGGTTGAAACATTGTAACTAATGACTACATTATTGGTCAATAAATTGTTTAATAAAGCTTAATAGACCATTTAGAGGCCAATAATGGGAACAACTTTAGGGTTGCAAGTTCTAAATATTGATAAACCATTTGTAAAGATCCATGGGTTTCTTATTTTTTCATAAGCTATCAGCAGAAGTTAGTGAGTCATCTGTCAGAACAGATAAATAAGTGGTCAAAGGGTCAATTGAATGAATCTTCCTGATGAACTTAAGACCTAGCAAGGTGGAGGATAAATTACTGGCCAAAAGGACTTTCCACAACCCGGCAACCCAGAAGTTGTTCATCTTAATGGCTTATAACTGATCTAAAGCAACTATTTATAGCTTATAAACCCTTTACAAAGTGTGCCTTTTTAGAAAGTGGTAACAAAAATACCAACCTTGAAATAGTTTAATCACTGCAAACACTACAATGGTGGACCACACAATGACATGCCAATTAGTGCAATAATGTTTGCTTAGTTTACTTTACTCCTCTTTTTAGATGTGTTTACAATTTTGATTAAATTGGTTTAATTGGTTTATTGGTTGTTACTCAATATAGAGCACTGCAGAGCTGCATTTTATGTATGAAATGCACTATAAAATAAAGTTATTATTATTATTGTGACTTGGTTACTTGGTTGTCTGTCCTTGTAATATGATGTCGTGATTTTCCAGGCTATTCCCCTTGACATTGTATTTTTGGGCCAATGCACCTGCAATTTGCCACAGATGATTTGTCTTCTTTTGAGCTTTTTTTTGGTCTCATGTTGCACTGAAAACTATGGAAGCCCTGAGAGGCAAGTGAGAAAAAAAATTCTGGTCATCCATTTTCTAAGTCTGATCTAAATTGTTTTCTCTCCTGTGTTTATAACTTAAGAACAGGTGAAAAAAAAAGATTTTGCCAGAATAATCAATCGGCTTGAGCCCTCCGGGGGTGCGTCTGTGTCACGTTCCAGCTGCGATGAGGCCACTGGAGCTGATCGTAGCCACTCTAGTCAATGCTTGTGCTCCCACCAGATGTGCTGCAGCACGTTTCAGAGGCGTCCCAGAAGTGGCTCTCCGCTCTGCTAAACAGACGCGCCTGGTCTATTTTTTACAGAAGTCGCATCAAGCTACACAGAGGAGCGCAAGCTGGGCAGGAAGTCAGACACAGAAACAGCATAGAGCATCCAGTCAATTTTCAAAATAAAACACCCCGTGCAGGCTCCCGATCGTATATCAACAATAAACATAATTAAAACAAAACAAAGAAACCATTTAACTATGTAGCCTGCCTACTAATAGCAGAGGCATGAAAATCAAGGAAAATGACCAAAACAATAAAATATGAATAAGTCAACAAAATCAGGCAGTTAAGTTGCACTCCTACTGTAGTAATTAACTGTAGTAATTACGGTAGCCTAAAGGCACTGCTCGGCTTTGAATAGGCTGCCATAACTGAATTTAAAAGGCAGCTGGCTTGACTGGAGTCAAAACGCTCTATTTCTGAAACGCTCCTAGTGGGGTATGAAGCCGTGTGGAGGATGGAACAAAACCATGTCAGAGCTGGAATGTGATGCAGATGCTCCTGGTGGAATCACAATGTTAGTTCCTTAATTTTTTTTAATCATGAAAGCGGTGAAAAAAAAGTTTTGCCAGGTGAAAAAAAAAGTTTTACCAGGATCATTTTTCTAAGTTACTTTTTTTTTAAAATCTGTGAAAACAGGTGAAAAAAAAAGTTTTGGCAATTGAAACATTTTTTTTTTTGTCAGGATCACTTTTCTAAGCGTTTGTTGTTGTAATACTCATTTTGGCCACAACAAGCTGAAGTGCACCACCACCCCATGTTCTAAATAGGACTAAAAGCATTCATGTTTTCTTCCAGGTGAGCACAAGGTACATATATTGTATGTTAACAAGTTATGTAACATTACTGTCATTTCTTTCTTTTGGCTATAAATGTATTTTAATTGGCACTAATCTGCTGTTAGCGTCAGCTATACTGATGTTAGCCGTTAGCCTGCTAGCTAGCAGGTGAAAAACATAATGTTCATAACTAACCAACAGCTACAACCTATCCTGGTATCCTATCGACTGCATAGGTAACGTTAATTTACTGTAACGTTAGTAATGGTATCAGTGTCACTTCATCCCTTATGCGTTGGATGTTTTACCAATGAATATTAAAAAAAAACTACTTATGAGTGGGGCATTTGGATACTTGCTAAGGGAATAGGATAATCCTGTACATTTAATGATAGCTGTACACAAGAGAAAAAGCACTTTGGATACATTTTGATTTTGTAAAATTAAATTAACATGGTTATTATTCATAATTATGGTACAGAATTGGATGCTGTTTATTGAATATTGCAACTAATTGCTTATTTTGAATCAGTCCAGCAGTTGACAGTTGAACCATTGGTACTTAGACAATTGGTTCTCTACCTTTTCGTGTCAAGGACCCCAAAATTGATATGTAACAAGCCATGGACCACAATTTGATAAGATTTCTGTCCTAGGGACCCCTGTCTGAGAAGATAGTTGTTGGATATGATTTAGTAGAGAATTCAATAACTGTCTATATTGTAGGTGGGGAGGTAACCATTGAGAGAGTGAAACTTCTGATCAGAATAGTCATTCTCATACATTCTGCTAACTTCTAATGAATAGAATATTAGTATAATTGAACTATTGCTCATTTTTATGGAGATCCCCTGGAACCTTCTCAAGGACCCCTGGGGTTTCCTGGACCCCACTTTGAGAGCCAATGACTTAGACCAATCAAAATCACCCCTGAGGCCAATCAGCTGATTTTTGATTTACTTTTCCATCTCAAGCTTAAATTGTAGTTTCCGCGTCTGTGAGTCTGCAAGGTCTGCGAGGTACGCATGACGTAAATTTTGTCATCAGAGGGTTTGCGCGTAGGCTCTGTGTGGACATCCGCGTACCTGCAATTTGTCCATGCGGACCTGTCCACACCGGACACAACGCTGTGTTCCTGTAGACGGTGATCTACTGCGCATGTGTGGAACGCATCCTCCAAGCGGACCCCAGAAGGTAGTATAAACACATCAACTACCCATCCGTGGTGTCTGCAGCTGTCCGTGTGCACGTCCGCTCAGGAGTATAAATGAAGCTTAAGAGGTAGAGACTTAAAAAATGGATCATCAGATTTTTTTTCTCACCTGCTTCTCAGGGCTTCTGTAAAAACTCATACATACAAGTAAATGATGATTGTGAGACCATGTTTATAGCTGACAAATGATACTAAATTGTATTGAAACTAATTTCACCCTGCTTTGTAGAAGTGTTTCAAATTGTATTATTTCACATTTACATTATTTTATCCAGCTGCTCTAATAATTGCTGTTAATTTGCAAGTTAAGTGCTGGCGTTACTAATTTTATTATAAACAAGGCTGTGGTATGCATTGCTTGTCTCTGGATGTATCCGTGCAAATATGTACAGAGCGTGCCTGCATACTGTAAGGCCTTATTAACATCCCAGGGTATTTATTTTTTGTATTTACTGCACCTGCACTCGTGGTGTCTCCAGAGGTCTACGCAGACCAGAGGAGGGGAGCAGTGATGTTTCCTGCAGGCCTCTGAAGAGCAGCCGACGGAGATGCCCTGGGAGGAGACCACCTGAAGCCCCTCTGAAGACTGCTCCCGATCCAGGGGAATGGTGCGGCCATAAAGCCTCAGATCACGCAAACAGCCTGTAGAGAGAGAGAAAGAAAGGAGAAGAAACAAAAAACAGAGAGTTTACAATGCCAAAAGACACAGTAAGACAGCAGTCCTCAGGCAAAATCTTTTATGGACACACATTTACACTGTGTCAGGGGTGTAAACTCAAATGCGCACACAAACCAATTCACCGACACACCTGCAGACCAACGCACTTGTGCACAACACACAAACAGCCTCAGGCTAAGCTGTCAGCATGGACTTCTTTTTTTGCAGGATATTTTCTCTGCTGGTTAGTTTGCTCACTCTGTGGGAAGCAAGAGGTCTAACACATCATTTAAATACAGATCAGTGCCACTGACTCACTTTCTCACATCTACCTAAAACTACAGCTTCAAACAACTTTGGGCCATGTTGTGAAATATAGAAGTACCAGTAAGTGTTAAAGATCACCACTGAATCCTGTATGTGCCCGTTCATCTGAACATTTATACATTTATAACTGTGATGTTCACTTCTCTAAGTACTGTTTGCATATCGCCAAATGAACTTGCTAATTCAAATATCAATCATCCATTGATTTGATTGATTTTTCAGCACACTGATTTATCTGTACATCCATTCATTCAGTCTCATTCCTCTAAAACACGTAAGCAGCCACCTACCAACAAAGCTCCGGTTGTGTCCTGAGGGAAAAGAGTTTCCGAGCATAACCACAGAGGGGTCAATAATGATTTCTTGACTCCGCCCAGGAGAGGCCGTAATTTCCCGCCGTCCTCCACCTCCATCCAGTCGCAGGGTGAACTCTCTGCCGTAGCGATCGAGCTCCACCTCGTGCCACTCTCCATCATCCAGGCGTTGGAAGGGCAGCGTCAGGTTGTACTCTCCATCACCGAGGTTGTAGAAAACAGCCAGCAGACCCTGAATAACCTGAGATATACAGTAGAGCTTTGCTGATTTGAAATGCAAACTTCAAAACAGACAAAATATTAAAAAAAACAAAAAAAAACCCTGAAGATGTTGATGATTTTTTTCTTTTTTGGATGGGCTTCACATTAGAGGCATCAAAACTCTACTTCTGGACTGCATTCAGAAGACTTTTGTATAGCTCCAACAGAATCAGCTGTTAACACTATTTCTGTTAGAGTGGATTTCATGACTTGGAACAGCTGTGTGAATAAAATTGTAAAATGAGGTGACACAAATTCTAAACTGACAGAGCTGGACCCCTGCCATATAATGCTATGTTGATGGGCGAAAACAGATCTTGAGCATAACAACATTATGAGAAGTAGGCCAGTTCCCATGGTGAAGAAAAGGAAGCAAAGGTTGGACCAGGCAAGGATTATGAAATTTAACTACCCAGAAAAGGCTCTCTGTGGTGAACCTGCCAGAAAAATGGCATAAAAATTTCAGTGGTAAAAATTAATTCAGCAATTTTGCAGCCATGATGCCTTGCAAAGCTGCCGTACACATCACTGCATGGCAGAAGCCGGAGTCATCCCGAAGGGAAGGTATACAAGAAACAACAATTATCTTCAGCAGTTATGGATGAGCGAACACAATGAACTCAACCAATGAGGGGCTCCAATAACTGGAGCTTGTACATGTCCAAAGCTTAATTGGAAACAGTGGGGCAAGATAATTCACATTCAGCCCAGCCTGCATTAACTATTTCTCCCTCAGCATGGGCATCTCAAATGCTTCTCCCCCATTGGACAAACACATTCACACACAGTAAAAGCTGACTTCTGCTCTCACCACTGCCTCATCCTGCCCTCAAGTCCACAATAAAAAATGAGCAAGGGACAAAGGACTCAATCAATACTCAGGAAAAAATCTGATAACTTTACCCAGTGCCCGCAGAGATCTTTGCAATCACCATTAAGCACAAAATGTTCAAGTGAATTTCTGAAGTCTGAGTTTCTATCTATTTTTACTTTTCAGAGTCAAATCATATTTAAATGCAAAAAAATAAAAAAAATGAGAAGCTATGATTTTAGAGTTTTACACTTCTTAGGGGTTATTGGTCTTTGAGAAAGAAGTTCATGCCAGTTGCTCCCAAAAAACTCCTTCACAGACTGCATTAGATAAATGTTTTCTTTACAGAGGCACCATACTCCTTGGAGAGCCGCATGCTGTTTATACCCAACTAGCCCCTTGTAACCTTTGTGTGAAAGTGTGATTATTTATTCAGTGTGCACTCTATCCCATATCTACCCTTAAGAAAAAAGGGTAGAGAGGCAACCCTTTAAATTAGTGCTTGTTGTCAGCAAACGCACCAGGCTTGTGGTCAAGTGTTTCTAAGAGCTTTGAGACACCCGGGCTGAAAATGCTTCAGCGTGCTGTCAAAGACAGACATCAGATGTTTTATACAGCTCACCAATTCAGTTTCAGAGACGGTTTCATAGACAGACTTCACATCCCACATACAGTAAGGGCTACAGCCTTTTCCTTTTCCTGTTACTGTGGGACTGCTGCATGGGAAGAGGAATGCTGTTTTTCCTCATGTAGTGTAAAGTCCATGGAAGAACAAGAGATGAGGCAGACAGTTTAAACAATGCTGTCTAACAAATAACAAGCACAAGCACAAAGACAAGATGTTTTCAAAGACAGACCAGCGGTGTGGAATACACCGTAAGTGAGACAAGTTCACTGCAAACAGCTGACCTGTGAGTTAGCCAAAAGTGACAATCCTAACAGAACCATTCACTTCCAGGTACTCCTCACACTCGGCCTGTCAGTCAATGAGATTAAAGGCTTTGACAAGAAACACTGGCTTCATATCCACTCAGCAATGTGTCAGTCAGGAGAGGCATGCTACTATGGAGGTATGGCAAAGTGAAGTAGACTTGTCTCCTGGAGAAATAAGTAGGTAAAGTTTGTTTAATATAGAACCTTTCCTGGAGAAAGGTCACAAAATGCTTCAAAAGAGTAAAATAAGAAAAAATCCTCTGTGAAGTTTCTCCAGGAAACGCTCTGTGTGAGCACCACTCCAGTCCTGGCTGTGGCAAAGCGAGCAGCATGTATGCATACATGACTTTGAGCTCACCACTTGAAGCACGCTTTGGCAAAACCCTTAAGTACAGAGCAGGGGATTTGACCATCAAGAGCACTCTGCCCTCGAATTGCAGTGCACACAGTTGCTTTCTTGCCATGCTGAATTGTGTTGAAACATTAACCAGACACAGAAATAACCTTGGATAAAGGAGGGCTAATTTTTTTAAATAGCAGCCTCTCAATAGCAGCATTCTGCAGACTTACTGAAAGGCCTTGTCGAGAACATACATATGTCAATCTGCAGCCCCCTCAGTATCCACCCATATGTCTCCAACCCTGATATTACTCACTCTCAGCCTGACAAGGATTTGCAGCAATCACAGTTCGGGCCCTAATCATCATTTTAACGCTCACAAACAAGACAATCAGAGCTGTCAAGGTGGATGGGAGTGACCAGCTGTGACTCACCTCTAAACGTAAATATTCATTCTGCTCCTGAGAAAGCAGGCTGAGGATCACACCGGCGGCAGCACGTGTCCGAAGCCCAGCCTGGACTCTTGTCTGCCGCGCGGGGAGGGACCATAAGAGCTGGAACTGAATGTGGCTCCGTCCGTCAAAGGAGAACTCTGGAGCCACTTGTCGATCAAAAACACACAAAGCATGTCCAATTAATTCAGCTGTCAGCTGGGAAATACGCGAGCATATCACGACGATGGCACGCTGTTCTGCAAAAAAACACTTTATGTAAGGCGAGGTTATCTTCCTATAGCAGCAAAGTGACGCTTTAGAACACAGAATTTCCCATTTGGATTGTATACTTTGTGAGGCTTAAAATGACTAACTCCATAGAGATCTAAGACACACTATACTTTCCCAGAAAGCCTTACAGACAATTTAAAGTAATTAATATGTTTACCTTGGTCACATTGTGGCCCTGTAAACCCTGGTTCGCACAGACACCTGAAAGAGCCCCACTCGCCGTGACAGCGACCCCTCTTGCCACAGGAAGGGAGTTGCTCCATGCTGGTGCAGTGGTCATCAATAAGAGAACAGCCTGGCACAGTGTTGGATGATTCAGCTGGGGAACCAAGGTCATACAGCTGAATGGAAGAAGAACAGCAAAAAAAAAAAAAAAATATGAGGACTCAGTGAACTCAGTGAAGGAAAGAAAATGAAATGGTGGATGTCCTTGTAATCATAGTAGATGAGTGAAAGGAAATGTGATTGTGGAGAGAGAGAGAGAGAGAGAGAAAACTGTCTTATCATTAAGTATGAAACGCTATAAATTACTATCTGATAGCTGATTGTTTAATGATATATTGTTTCTTGAGTTATCTTTTCTTGAAAGTGCCATTTCATACTGATATTATTACTACTAAGATAGAGATGAGGTACATTTTATTGAACCTGCATAGGGACAGTAAATAGGGCAGTAAAAAGAAGTACAAAACCAATCCACTACAAAAATCTATATTTATATATCTATGTATTGTATAATAATATAATATTAAAAGGAGCTTTTGACACTTGGGTAAATTTTGGTGATCATACTGAACTGTATAATACTGCAATACTATATTTTTACTTATGTACAATTCTGAATGCAGGACTTCCACCTGTAATAAAATATTTTTACATTGTGGTATTACTAATTTTACTCAAACAAACAATCAACTGTCCACTACTGTCCTTTTTGATAAACAATTGGACTCAAGTATATACTTACTGTATGTCTGCTTTATAAGTATTGAAACAGCATGGATAGAATAATTACACTAAGCAAACTTCCTATAGCTGCATGCTGACTAGACAGACAGACAGAGACAGTGAGAGGGAATTTGTCCAGAGGAGAAAGCGATGAGCGAGCGACATCAGCATTCATCAGGTTTTTCAGCATAGCCTTGAGGCCACATTTACATTCCTATTGAAGTTGAGTCCTCCAGCACCTATGCTGTCGGTTATTCAAACTCGTAAAGAATAAAGGGGTACAATATAGCGCTCTATTCATCTAGAACAGGCACATAAACAGGCCTCATGGCAACGTGTATGTACTCTAGTAAACTCTGCTTGTTCCATACCATACCTTGCTGTCCACGAGCAGGTTCCTTATACATCCAGTATAGTGTTTGTGCTGCAGCTGTGGGTATTCATATGATATGTTCTCATTGACCCCTCCAAGCTGCAATACATGACTTCCATTCAGATACCTGGGAATGAAAAGCAACTCTCAACATACAAGTAAACAGAGAAGAAGAATGCGAGCAGAAGAAAAGGCATCGTGTAAGTTGTCAAGGTTACAATTCAAAACACAAGTCTGTAATATAAGGAAGCACACAGTGCGAGCAGATAACGAAAATGAACACACAAACCACATAAGCCGTCACGGTTTAAATTCATGGTTTCATTCTTTTTTGGCTGAGGCTGTCATCACTGTTACTACTTTCTGACAACAAATGTGACATCTTATTATTGTTCTTTTTCCTTTATTTTTAAAACAAATGCATGATGGGTAAATTATATTTGCCTGAAACCATCAAAACACAAACTGATTCTGCACAGCAGCTCTGGTATTTTCAAAACTGGCTGCACAACAGAGATAAAACACACACAAGATGTTCTTCGATGCTAATTTTAGTTTGTTAACTAGAGTATTCCCTGACAATTTGTTTCATCAGTTGAAACTCAAATACAGCGATCGCAGTCTAGATGACACATAGTTAAACAGTTGTTAAAGGTTCTTAAAATTTTGAAAAGTTATTAAAATTAATAGAAGTGGTAAAATCCTTAAGTAAATTGCTCAACATCATAAGCTTGCAGCTTAATTACACCACAAAAAAATGAGCACAGTGGCAGGCCAAGCTCACAATAGGGGTTAACAAACTCTGCTTTGGCAAAGCAAAACCATCTATGTACGGAACATAGTAAGAAAAGATTAGCTGGCATTTTAAGGATTACATCTGAGGATTTTATCAACTGTTCTCTTCCCTCTGGAGAGGACGGCTGGGTACGAGGAGAAATTGAACATGGTGGGCTAAAAACAGTCTGAGTCACAAACTGATTTGATTTCCATAAATGATTCCTTGAAGTTTGTTCATGACCACAATTTTAGATACTTTTACTGAACATCTATTATAACACTGCATTTTTGCTACTGTAATATACCAGAGGTAAGCACAGTACTTGTTTTTATGTTGCAGGAGTATTGAGGGAACATAGGCTGTTAACAGTTAAAAAGATTTTTACTCAGAGGAAATGAAGGACAATGAGAACGCTGCAGTTTCCAACAAGGTTTTGCTAATTGTTAGGACTAACTTTAGAGCTGAAACAATTAATGGAGTAATTAATTAGTCTATCCACAGAAAAGTAATCTGCAACAAATTTGCTGCTGCTTTTTTTTTAATCTTTTCTGTCACATCAAACTGGATATCTTTTTGGACTGTTGGTTAGACAAAACAAGTAATCTGAAAATGCTACCTTGGGCTCTAGGAACCAAACTATTAATCAGTCAATCGAAAAAATAATCAATAGACTAATTGATCATTTTAGATGTTATTATTCATTTTACTGTCCCGCCTAAGCTGTGAGACTTTATATAATCTTTCAGGACCAAGTCCTAAATAAACAATGTTTGGCTATGGACTGTGTGGTTGATGTTATATAAATTATGTAAAAACAGCTAAATTAAATATCCATGACTAAAATTCTACTAGTCTACTAGAAGAATACAACAAACACATCCTTTATCCACTGACGCTAGTGTTTTGTTTCTGAAAAACATCAGGAAATAATTACAATAACAGGAACATAAAAGTGAGAACAGGTATTCTATGCTTGGAAACAGTGGTCAATATGAGAGTTGACATATTCTACATTCAAGAATATTTTTTATTGACAGTATTTAAATACAATATACCTAGGTATTGCATGTCTGTATGTAGAAAATTCTATTATTCTTTTTTTTTATTATTATTTTACAACCTTGCAAATTGCTGCTACTTTAACTGCTAATGCTCTGCTCTATGAAGGATTGTTTACCCCTATGGGAGCATTGGGCATTTAGACACAAACAAACAATACTAGCACTCACAGATCAATAGTCTTCTATTTATTGTTGAAAAAAATAAAGGTGTTTCAGGTAAAAGCCATCATCAGCGTACCAGAAGACAAGAAGCTTATAGCAAGATAATATATATTAAAAGCCATACAATCCAATAAATGAAGATGCTCTTACGCGTAAAAACAAATTACACCAAAACATTATGGAGAAATATCATACATAATATACATACATTGACATTATATATGACCTTGATTGAAGAAAATTAGTAATTTCATAATCATAAAATTAGTCTATGCTTAAAATTGCCCAAAATACACTAATACTTGCTATATGTAAATGGAGGGCTCAAACTACTCAGTTAATAGAAACATAAATCTCTGAAACAGGATTGGTCTATAATAGGGATAAATAGCATGTAAAATTAATTAATTAATTAAGAGCTGTATGACCTTGTTAGTTAGAATTTTTTCAAAAGAGCATAATAAAATGTCAAAGAAAAAATGTCAATAATAAATACATCTACACAATCTAAATATATAATCTTAATATAGTAAGGACCCCAATGGATTATAAGAAGCAACTAAACAGTTGTTGTCCTTGTTCATCAATCTTTGGGCCCTCAATTTATAATGCATTGATCCAAGTTGCTTCCCTCTTACAGGAAGTAACAGTAATCTGTCCCACACGCCACCCCTTTTAAAAGGATGTACAACTTCTATACAACGACTTCTACTAAGAGTACATACATCATGGCCAGCTAAACTTAAGTGTCTGGCCACTTTTCATCTTTATTCCTTATGCTGCTTTTATGTTCAGAAATCCTCATTTTCAACTCCTGTTTAGTTTTACCTATATAAGCCAACCCACAAAGACATTTCAAGAGATAGACCACACATTTGGCTCTGTTTTTAAAGTTGAACTTTTTTCCACTATGGGGATGTCTCCTATAATCATAGCAGTAAACTGGGCAGAGTTCAAACATGGGAAATCACCACCTGGTAGGTTTGACAGAAAATGTTGAGGAGGTACATAACAATCTGCCCTGACAAAGGTGTCCCTTATGTTCCTGGCGTGCTTATTGGCAAAGATTGGCAAATGTTTGAAAGAATGACCTACTAAAGGGTCACTGAATAAAATATGCCAGTGTTTAATAATTTTGATCTCACTGGATAACATAGCCATTACAATTTTTGTGTCCCTCTCAGAGGGAGGTTTAAGGGCTAATAAACTGTTTCTATCTATGTAACAACACAATCATTAGCCTCTATTTCTAAAACAATTACACATATCCATAGCTTGTTCTTCAAATACACTGTCCATGTTGCAGATTCTTTTTGCTCTCAAGAGTTGACTATATGGAAGACCTTTAAACCCGGAGGATGATAGCTGCTGAAGTGTAAAAGTGTATTTCTATCAGTCTGTTTTCTATAGACTCTAGTACTGAGATGTTTTGTTCTCTATACAAGCACATCGAGGAATGACACAGATTCTCCTCTGTACTCCAATGATAATTTTATAGTTGACATGCTAGAATTTAGGTGTATACTGAATGTCTCAAATTTGTCAACAGTAGAGAATATGCAAAATTTAACAATGAGAGAAAAAGGTTGTTGTGATATTCATCCTCAAACTTTCCCATAAATAAATTGCCATTAGGGGACCATTTACTGCCCATACTGACTCCCTGACACTGCACGAAGAAAGAATTTTCGAATTTTAAGTAATTTTTGTTAAGGACCGGCTGGGTAAGTTCTGCAAAATAAATAAATAAATAAATGAATAAAACAGTAGGAGGGGTCTGATTCTTTCTCAAATGTAAAAAATTAGTTAGTGCTTTTAAACTCTCTTTATGAGGAACATTTGTGTAGAGGCTTACACTGTCCATAGTGCATAATATGTCTATTTCTGACATATTATGCAAGATCCTGAATAGAAGAAATTTTATTAGTAAGGTCAGTGGTGTCTTTTAGGTAAGAAAGCTGATATACTAATTGTTTGATCCATATATTGTGATATGGGTTCCATGAGACACTGGTTGCCTCCCGACTATAGGGTGCCCAGGGACCGGTTTGTTCCTTTTGAGGTTTGTTCCTTTTGGGGAGTGTATAGAAAATAGGATATACTGGGTTTTGCTGCAAAATAAAATAAAATTCATTTTTTGATATCAGCTGATCATCTATAGCTGTACTAAGAAACTTTTAATCTCTTGAACAAATTGAAGAGTGGGGTAACAACTTAGAGGTCTGTAAAACTCACTGTTTCCAAGTTAGCGCAAAATTTCAATTCCGTAAGCTTCCTTATTTTGAACTACCACTGCATCTCCTTTGTCAGCACTCCGTATAACAATAGAGTTATCATTGGACAAACTATTAAGTGCTTGACGCTCTTGACGCTAAATTGGAGAAGCCTTTATTCTTATCAGTTTTGAACAAGGATCAAATCTCCTAGTCTACTATCCTACAGAAAGTGGTTAGAGAGGGATTGCTGACGGGTACTTTTATTGTCCGACACATTGCTTTCCCTCAGACAAGGACCTGCTGCTACCCCGGAGCTTAAGTGTCAGATATTGATGCCAGGATTCCTGATATTCTACAGAAATATCCTTCTGCTGAAGTAGTCCTCGTCCACGTCGGAGCGAATGATCTCAACCTCCAAGGCTCAGAGAAGCTCAAACAGGATTTTAAAACACTCATAAACAATTTACTGGACTCCTACAAGCACTGTATTATATCTGCACACAGAGAAATAGAGGTATCATTTCTGTACCAAAAGGTACATTTGTCAGAAAAGTACCCTGTAAGGTATGGAAATGGCCCTTAAGGTGATAACTGTGGACTTTTGTTTCATTTTAAAGGTACAAAATCATTGCTGACAGCAAAGGGTACATAATTTTAACAAGCTCAAAGTAAAAGCAAATGATACAGCAAATCAGTGATCACAAAATCACAAAATCTTGACTTAAATAGAGAGTTGGGTTTATTGAAATAAAATAGGCTACTGATAAATTTCCATTCAATTCTTGGTCTGTTAGCTAGCTACATCGAGCTCGTTATAGGCTTGTTGCTAAATAGGCTACACTCTTATTAGCTATTTCAGAGTGATCTGATTTGGTCTTTTAATAGAGTAACTGTTAAACTTTGTGACAGGATACTTTTTATTTCAGAATGACATTTTACCAAGTAACTGTCAGTGTAGCAGAGTGAAATGCTTCTATTTGCCATGACCATTACTCCCCATTTTATTTTATTTTATTTTTACAAAGTATTTTAACTGTTTCATTGCTGTGAAATGTCCGTGAGTTAGCGGTGTGTTTTAGCTTCGCTCGAGATTTCAGATTCTAAATGGCAGTCACCTGTGCTGTGTTTAGCCCCTGGTTTAATTAGCAAGTGTTCATGGAGAGTTTCGTCTCCTCTTCCACACATTTCATCACACAAAAGTGTGTAGGTGTGTTTACATTTATTGGCCCATAACTGTGTTGTAATTTTGCGCGTGTGTGTTATATCTCAGAAAATGACATGGATGGAGAAATGGTGGACTGTGGACTCACTGAAGTCATGGCTGGATATCTGTTTGATGGTTCCTTCAGAAAGCAAATAAAATTCAATAGTTTGTGTGCCAAATACAAGGAGGGTGAGACGATTGTTACATTAGAGCCAGTACCAATTGAGTTCACAGCAGAGCAACCTCAGCCTTCCACTGAACCAAGGCAAGTGCATCACTATGAGGCTTTAAGAGGCAGTTGTGGTTAACCTCTTCAACACAATATGGATGTGACACTGTCCTATAATATGGTAGCTATGGAAGCTACCTAAGGGATCCCCCCTTAGGTAGCTTCCAGGGTAAAATGGGAGTTCAAGGGGTTAATGTGCTTAACAACATAAAAATGAATCAATATTAATGTTTTTATGATAGTGGTTGTCTGCTCATTTGCATGGTGTGTGGTTCTGGTTTTTGCTTTTTCAAAAACAGTGTATAGTGAGACATTATAAAATGAAACTAGATATTGGCTGGGATTATTTTAGTTTTTAAGCTTAAACCTTGGCTTTTCCTGGTCTTAAAGGCAGCGTTACAGTAAAATGTTGAAATATTCTCAGTTGTGGCTGATTGAAATGAATATTGAATGGTTCTACCTGTTTGTTCATCATATCCATATTACTAATGATTCTTTAAGACCATTTTCTTGTGTGTAAATACCCTCTGAAAGAAATAATAGAGTAGTCATCCCAAAATACTGTCACATTATCACCAAAGGCTTATTTACCTTATTCCCAGGCTTTCTCCTCAACAGCCAAAAAAACAGCCAAATGTTTTGTTTTCCAGCAAGGAATACAATGGAAGTTTTTTAATTAATACTTAATTGTGACATCCAAATAAATTCAAATCCAACTCAAATCAAAGCCTGAAAAAAGGCCCCTGATTATTGCCGAAAAAGAACTAATAAGATCCACCCATCATAGTTTCATTGTTCTCTGGAGTTGTGAATACAAATGCGAACAGGACAGTGAGCTAGAAGAGCCTTGTCAATGCTTGACGTTTTTGGTATTTAAGAAGAGAGAAGGAGATTTGAGTTCGTCAATATTGCCAAGGTCTAAGTTTCCATATGAGCAGTGAGAACAGGCCTGAGCAAGTGCTGTCTGACTAAAGAATTTCTATTACAGGGTGTTTGCTCAATTTGGTTCAGTTCATAGTTTGTCACAGACTTGCATATATTGTTGCTGTCTGCTGTTCAATAGCCCATAATTGGGAAACACTGATGTAATCTTGTTGCATTGCAGTGGTGAACCAGCTCACAAGACACTACCCGTTGTGATTGTCATTCCAATCTTCCCCAAAGATGTCCTGATGAGGCTTGATGCCAAAGAACCATGTCACAAAGCGCCAAAACTATGCAATGAAATAATCAGATTGTTGTATGAAATGATGGCAGAACTCCCTGTAAGTATAACTGTTATTACCACCTTTGCTACTACAACTTTACTACTTGCGGTCTTGTTCTCTCCTGACTAGATCCCTGCTTGTGTTGTATCAGCTCTCAGATGTACGTTGCTTTGATAAAAGTGTCTGCTAAATGAAATTGTAAATTGTATTCAAGTTTCCAAGGTACTCATTGTGAAATACCCTTTCCTGAGAGAAATGGAGGGGAATGGCTATGCAAGTTGCATTTTGTTTTGTTTTGTTTTGTTTTGTTTTCTTGTTTTGTTTTTAAATCATTGATTTATCTGTATACATATATTTGCACAAGGTCTTGTTACTTAATCCTTACTTGCTAGAATATGCCAAATAGTCAAATGTGTTTGATTTTCACAAACACACCTGGCACACGTCCCTAAAGCAAAAATTTCAAGCAGAACATGCACCACTTGTCAGCAACAGTGAAGTCAGAAAGCTGAAAGAGGAGTTTGGCCACACAAAGCAGTCCAAAGCCACCAGTGCATCTGCAAGTTTGTGCCGAAAGCCAGCTAATCTAACATTTGTAAATCCATTTCCATATGCATAATTTATTCTCATGTTTTAATCACTTTTACTTTTTCACTTAGCGCAAGACAATATGAGGCAGACATTATAGACATTTAAATCTTTCTTGCACATACTCCACTCCCATCCTTCCACTGACTGTTCACTAGGTTTCAAACTGTTCATGCAGTTCAGTGGATATTTTAATCCAAAGCTCCTTAGTGTACAATGAGTGCACAGACTTTTAGCATGTATCTGTCTCTGTCATTATCTGTCACTATCTGAGCATTATCTGTCTCTGTCCTTTTGCCAAATGAAATCTGTGTTGGTGAGGATTCAACATCTGTTGAGGCCCATGTGAACGTGCCACAAAATGAGTATCGGAAGACACATCCAGACATCTCGACTGTCAAAGACCACATGGCACGAACGTTTCCCTGGAGACATCGTGAAGTCATAGAAAGGATGCCCCTGGAGGATATATTCAACAAATACTCATACTTAAGGATGCCTGCTGGAGTAAATATGGTGAAAACACTTAATATTACAGGGGAGTGTTATCAATCTATGTAATCATTTTGGATATACTGAAATTGAAGGCATGTCAATTGTTGTCACTGAAAAAAAGTTGAATAAAAATTTCTAAAAGTTGAGGTAATATAGTCTGTAAAGGTCACAATATTGAAGCTTAACAGCATGTTATGAGCCACAATTACTCTCAGTGATATACTGACTATTATTAATAATGTCTTCATGAATATTCTACAGTTTTTTGACAAGGTTGACCAAATCCATCCTTCAACAAGCAGCTTCTGTCATTGCTTCAAGGAAGGCTTCGCCTGTGTTTTGCCAAATGTGCTGAAACTGGCCGAGGGCAAATCCCCCCTAGCAAAACAGTACACTGACACAAGACAGGATGCCCTGGCTGAAGATTTACTAGGTAGTGACAGTCACCTTGCTGATGAACCTGACAATAGATCTGCTGTAATTACCACATTACCCACTGCCCTCACCTCGCTTTGGAGATGTAAAGTTCAGCCATATTCGCCGACTTCACTTCTGGCTAAAGGGCTACTGCTACGCTTTGGGAATTCCATATGTGGACAACTTTACAACTTCATGGAATAGGCCGACTTTCTTCAGATGTGATGGATTTCATCCAAATAGGCTTTGATCCAATCTGATGGTGATGAACATGCAACTCACAGTGAAGTTTTGTAATAACAATTGATGCTGGGTGAGTCCATCCTTCCTAAGATAGATATCCCGGTAATAGACGCATAGGTCTGTCAACCAAAACGTGCACATCCCACTCAGAAATATTAATAATCTATTAAAGATTTGGACGAATGCATCAACTTCTGCTTCCAGCACAAATACACTTAGAATGGCACTCTTGAATGTGAGATTTATATCCAGTAAGATTTTCTTTTTAAATGATTTTATTTTGTCTGCAAACTTAGATTTTATGTTTTAATTGAATCTTGGTTGCAAACTAATGATCATAGCCAGCTTGTTGAACTGTGATTGTGATTGAACCACACTATGATTGTTTCAACCAACCCAGGGTCAGTGGGCGTGGTGGTGGCCTTGTGTTTACAGGAAGAGCTTCAAATGTTAGCAAGTACCTTGTGATGAATTTTTTTCCTTTGACGTTCTCACTTTTAAACTTGGCAGTATCCATCCACTAATGTTTGCTATCATTTAAACCAACTGGCAGCTTTTTGGCAGAATTCTCTGAATTTTTATCCACTCTTGTTTTAAATTATGAGTTGTTCTTTGTGGCGATTTTAATATCCATGTTGATGACTCCACTAATGTTCATGCTACTAATTTTTTAAACATCCCTACTTCTTTTAACTTTGAACCATATGTGTGCGGACAAACACATAACTGTGGTCATATATTGGACCTTTTATTTACTTTATTTATTTGGGTGTAAAAATATCCTCTAGAATTAATGGATATGACTGTATCTGACCACAAATGTATAGTTTTTAACTGTGAATCACCAGTTATTAATACTGTTTCACCATACTCCTCATGTTTTTTAATGGGAAAAGTGTCTCAAAGTTCTGCACATTGTTTGATAATCAAAGCCCACACCTGTCTGAATATTCCCAAACCAATGAACTGGCTGACTGTTTTAATAGACTTTGGAGATATTCTCTATTGTCATGCTGCCCCATCAACACTTCAGCAGTTAAACCCTGTGTATCATAGTGCATTATACTTTATCACAAATGGCTGGATGGACTTCCTTACAGTCAAGAAGAAATAACCATCTCATGTTATTCATCTATAAAGCTCTACTGTTTCCAAACTACCTCACATCTCTTTTCTCATTTAAATCTAGTAACTACAGTACACCATCCAATGTCTGCTGATTGTGTTCTTGTCTTATGAATGTTTCTTGTTCTCAGGCCTCTCTTGGAAAAGAGATCTTAATCTCAGTGAGACTGCCTCATTAAATAAAGAATAAATAAATAAAATAAAAACATAAAAATGCAGCCTGCTTGTCTTCACTAAATATTATTGAACTTCTGAAGGTTAGGTCTAAGTCCTCAGAAAGAAAGAAGCCTTGGATAAACAACAGTATTCGCAGCTGTAAAAGGCAATGTAGGAAAGCGGAACACAGATGGAAAAAATCCGGTCCCAAAGTACATTACAATATTATGAAGGAGTTATTATTTCACTACAGCAATATTATTAAGGGTGTGAGAACACACTATTTTTCATAACTTATTTCTGCCCATCAACACAATCCTAGATTTTTATTTAAGACTGTCGATCAGCTGGAAAATCCTGCCCCTCCTTGTGCTCCAGTTGAAAGTGATGCTGATTATGAAATGTTTTTATCTTATTTTACTGATAAAGTGGGGTCAGTTAGAGCCTCTATTACCCCCAATGCCACTTACTCTGATGTCCCTCACCCGCAACATGACAGTCTGAGCCAGTTTTATCCCATTACCTTCTCTGAACTTTTAGAAACAATATCGTAAATGAGAGTGTCTTCCATCTCTCATGATATAATACCAACAGAGTTTTTTACTAAAAATAATGGAATCTTTTTGGCCCTGTTTGCTCTCTGTTTTTAACTGTTCATTGTCTAATGGTTGTGTCCCTAATTATTTTAAAACTGCTTGTGTGAAGCCACTGTTAAAAAGCCTGGGACAGATTCCTCCCTCAAAACTATGGACCAATTTGCAAGTTACCTTTTATATCAAAAAATTTAGAAAAAAATAGCGTCTCTCTGCAGATGAAAATAACATTTCTGAAAAGTTTCAATTTGGTTTCCTGAAGTATCACAGCACTGAGATGGCCCTGCTCAAGGTTACCAGTGACCTTTTAATGGCTGGTGGCATGTGCTCAGTCCTTGTACTCCTGGACCTTAGCGCAGCCTTTGATACAATTGGACTGAGGCACGGGGTGGGGATATCTGGTAAAGCTTTAGAATGGTTTCTATCAAATAGGAGGTTCTGTGTCTCTGTGAACAAGTATGTCCTTTCATTTTCTTCTGTTCGGTATGGTGTGCCTCAGGGGTTGGTTTTGGGACCAATTTTTATTTTCTTTATATATGCTTCGCCTTGGGCACATTATTCATAGACATGGTGTCTCTTTCCATTGTTATGCTGATGATATGCAGGTGTACCTACCCATTACATCCACAGACCCTGGAGTGCTGAGTGCACTTAATGACTGCCTTTGTGATGTCAAAAACTGGATGTCAAAAATTTTACTTCAGCTGAACTCAAACTAGACTGAGATCCTTGTCATCGGGTCCCAGCACATGGCAAAACAAATCCTGCCATCTGCTGGTTCCCTAGTTCAACATATCAAGCCTGTTGAAGGGAATCTTGGCATCTGGTTTGATAGTAATTTATGTTTTGAGCAGCACACCACAAAGCTTGTGCAATCATGTTTTTATCATCTTAGAAATATTTAAAAATACAATCTATTTCAACTTCTAAAGACACAGAGACCATTTTACAAGCCTTCATCTCATCATGTCTGGATTATTGCAATAGCCTTTTTACTTGCCTGAACCAAAAATCTGTTGATCAACTCTAGACTGTACAGAACTCAGCTGCCAGGCTTTTAACCAGAGCCAAGAGACATGATCACATCACTCTTGTTTTAGCCTCATTACATTAGCTCCCTGAATGTTTCAAAAATTATTTTAGTGATTTTAAGATCTTACTGATAACTTTCAAGGCTCTTCATGGCCTCTCTTCCTGCTATATTTTTGACATATACTACTGGTACATACTTGGGTCCTTGGGCAGAGGTCTTTTGTCTGTTCCAGAGTCCCGGCTGAAAACTAAAGAGGAAAGAGCTTTTGCAGTCAGGGCCCCGAGGCTCTGGAACAATCTGCCTGAGGAAATCAGGTCAGTTGACTCAGTGATCTCTTTTAAGTCCCTTCTTAACCCATACTTTTATCGGACAGCCTTTCCTGATTTTACTTGATATTTAATTTTCTTTGAACTGTCTTTTATCTCCTTTAAAAATGTTTTTCTATTCTTGCTTGTCCTACACTGAATTGTTTTTTAGACCAATTTTTTTTTTGTTTTCTTTTTAAAACTTGATTTTATGACTTGTCAGTGTTATTTTGCTGCCTTGTGAAGCTCTTTGTAACTTGGACTTTGAAAAGGGCTCTATAAATAAAGATTATTATTATTATTATCATTATATTTTAGATTTCAAATTCAGTGAGAATACATACAAAGTCAATGCAAAGACACGAATGACACAAATACACGAAATTTGTGACTCGAACACGTGAAATTTGAGTCATTCGTGTATTCACACAATTTGAAAATATTGAACTTGAGTGAAAAATTCACGCGTGTCGTGGGACTGGCCAACAGACAGCTTTTGAGAACTGGCCAGCTAAGGAGGAGAGCGCCAGGGAGCATGTTGGTGCTGCTGCTGCTGATTTCTAGAGGAATAAACACACACTGGACCACCAAACCAGTCACACCAGATTCTGCTCTAATCTGGAGCCATTTACCGGCACGGGGAGTTTATTTTTTAAATTTCTGAGATTAAAAAAATGATTTATCCTCACTTTTGCTTCTCCACCTAACTGGACCTAACACTGGAGTCACACACCCCCCTCAGCTGCTGTCATCAGTAATAAATATCTTAAATGCCTGTGAGTTGAAATAATTTCAAAGTTACACTGTGTAACTGTGTAATGTATATATAGATATATATGTAAATTAAACATGTCGCTGCCATATTTATGCCTTTAGATGACATTATTTTGAGTGTGGATGGAGTAGCTACAATGTTAGCAGAGCTCTGATCGATTTGAACTCCATTCACAAAAAACAAGCATTTTAAAAGTTGTTTGCTTGTCGTCTTGTGGACAGACCTGACAAAGCATGAATACAGGCATCATGATGTAGTTATTTCAGCATCCTTTTGATCCGTTTATTGTGATTAAATCATAGCATCCTCTAAGTTTATTTTGGCTTCATACCGCTTCCGTCTGCAGTTGTCGTCTGGGAAGTGCAGCAAATCAACAGATTTTTGGGGGGAGTTTTGTGTGACGGGTTAATCCAGTTTATCACAACAAAACGAACAGAGAAGAGTTGATAATGTATCTCTCAGTGTCTATAGATAAGAGTCGGTATGACTGTTGTTAGCAGGAGGACTGAATCGTCATGATAGCAGGCAGGCTGAGCTTCAGTAACATCCCAGCTCTGGCTCTCATTGTCCCGGTGGGGACTAGTCGGTGTCTGCCGTTGCTCTCTGGCTGTTTGGCGCAAATAAACACAAATGGTCACTCTCATGTGAGTAACTCAAGGCGAAAATTTGCTTTGCGCTTGGTGTGAACACACCATAAAAAAGAGTGTCATCTGTATACAGCAGATGGGCCTTTGTTTCCTGAGTCCTCCGGACAGATCAAATGAAGATGAAGAAACCTCTCGTCTGTATAGATGGCAGTGTGTGCCTGACAGCCATGTGTTATTTTTGAAGTCCAGAGTATCTCTCCAATATTTCCTAAGATTCACTTCTGAAATTTCCATCTCGTATGTGGAGATCAACTCTGAGCATCTATCTTCAATATCATGGAGTTGCTGGGTGTTGAATTTTGTTTTAATTTCTTTCTTTAGATCAATGATTTCAGATTGCGTTTTGGATAGTTCATTTTTGGATGACCAGCAGTATTAAGTCCAAAGACCATTTATTCTTCACATTTAGACATTGTCCATTTGGGCCATGCATGGTTCATAGATTAGACAGTGAACAGAACAAAACTTTAGCAGATTACTAGTTTCCAACCACAGGAAAATCCCAGAGGGAGGTCTGGAGAATACTAATACTAATACTACTTCTTGAACTGGGAGTTCCTCAAAACGAGACTTATTTATTTATCTATTTATGGATATGTTCATTTATTAATTACAAAACATAATAAATACTATTTATAATGTATCTGTTGATTTACTGCTTGCAGCCTGAGGTGTTTATTGGCTCCCTTTAGAATTCAGAAGAACTTCTTGGTGTTTATATTGTGCAGTGTTGGTTGTTTTGTGTAATTATTGATCTTACTTGTCCCTGTTTGGTGTGACCCCTCGAATTTCACAGGATGAGCGGTCCTCTGTCATTGCCCATGAGTCCACGCCTTCTGTCTCCATGACAATTGCACTGGAACATCGATCAAGGGTGAAGCGCACTTCCTTTAAATTGGGGAAGAGTGGAGAGAGGTCAACACTGCTGCAGTGTGTGGATATGTGGGTATACTGTAGCCAGACACGCTCTACAAATTACAGCATATATTTTAATCGGACATATTCTCCATATGCAAGGAGAAAGAGAGAAAACGATATAATGAGACTAGCATGAATAAAGTTCTCTTACTTTACTGTTACTCCTCACATCAAGTCGATGCCAGCGTCTGTCAGCGATCCCAACGTTATTTGTTAACTGGAGGACCAGGGTGCCAGATCCGTGGTTAATTTTCAGACTGGGTGTCCCACCAATCAGTTCTGAGGAAAAAAGAGTTCAGAATTAACACTAGCTACTAAAAAGTAAATCAAGATCACTGTTACACCTGAATGAAACGTTTGTACCGCAAACAACAACTATAGATTTGTAGAATTTTAAAAAAAACAGCTTAATTTGCTTGCACAGACAAAATGTAGAGGCAGGATCAAGAAAAAAACTGATAAAATGCATTGCAAAAGAAAAACAGGCAAGATGCAAATATCTAGTTTGTGCAGACATGGGAAAAACCCAAGAGACTTATGAAAGCATCTTACCTCAAGAAAAACATACAGTGTGAACAAAAAAAAAAAAGAGGATGACAATATAACACAACTAGATTACACAGGAGAATCTGAATAGCACCAGAAACAAGGTGATAGTGATAGCTACAGTTTGTGTGTTGTGAAACAGGAAATAAAAATCAATGTAACAGTAAGTTCATCCAAATTAATGAATGTAATGATGACAATGTTTCTAGGATGAGATGTTGCCGCAGATTTTTTTCTTTTTAATCTTATTTTTAAATGATGTGGGCCCCACAAATGAAATTGAATTCACCTCCAATGTTTGGGGTGAAGGCATAAATCTAAGAGACTAAAAAAAAAAAAAGAGAGAGAGACAAAGAAACAGAACAATCTGCATGGTTAGATACCACCAGTGGAAAATGAGAAAATATGTTTTGTTGTAATTGTATATGTGTGTGTGTGTGTGTGTGTGAGAGAGAGAGACATATGGAGAGAAAGCAAGTCAAGACAATTAAACTACAGCACAAAACACATGATTAGGACTAGTTTATATAATATTTTACGAGCAAGTATTTAGAGTATACTTAAATTGGAGGCATAAACAATTCCAACATTACTTGAACACTTATTTTAATTTAAATCTTCATCGCCATTATTATTGTTTTCCTGTATCTTCAACTATTCTGGGGTTTTTTTCAGTAATGAGGCTCCTTCAAAGTCTGTTTTGCATTTGGTCTCTTGGAAATATTACGCTTATGACATTGTAACACTATTTATAAACATATTGTAAGCATTAAGCCTTACACCCAGCCATTGCTACACCCTTTCACCTATTCAGTTTTATTTTTACCACTGTCCTCCGCCTGGAGGATTCAGGTTGGAGCCTTTTTGTCAGCAGGAATAAACCCTGCTGACGTGTCCTTGATTAAGACACTGAATGTCTACCAGGCACTGAGTCTGAACCACTGCTCTGATGCTGAAGCAAAGGGGATAAGCAAAAACAGAATTTCTCATGGCACACGGCAAAGAATTACAATCACATTAAACAGTAAAGCTGGCTTGCCCGTGCAGCACCACATTAAGTACTTACAGTATAATTCTGTAGAGTGAGTGTTCGTATCCCTCAGCAGTACACTAACGAACAAAATTTGCCTCATATATCTGATTAGCTGCCACCCAGTAATTAAACACACAAAATTAAGTTCCAAGTTTTATTGCAATAATGGCCCAAAGGCCCCTTGGCACACATCTAATTATCCAGACTCATTCTTTACCTATGGCCATGTAGTCCTCAGCGTCCCCAGGCAGCAGAGTGGTCAAAGGGCCAGAATACAGTAGCAGTCCGTCATCTTCCTCTGTCATAAACTCCAGTGAAAGATGGCTATCAAAGCATGGCCTTATGGGGGGAAACCAGGCATAGCCGTTGCCAAGGAAACTAAGTCTCATCTGCTGACAGTCTGGCCCCTCAAGCTGTGGGGGGCAGTGGCACCTGTAGCACCGTGGAGGAAAAAAACAGAGGAAAATAAAGGCAAAACAAGGGGATAGAAACAATCACTGTCGTCCATGTTTTCTGCTCTGAGAAATCTTCCCACTGTCCAATCTCTGGATCTAAACGTGATGACTTTTCTCCGGCGTACGTGACAGTCTTGTTGATTCAAACAGGCAGGGGCTTTGACTTTGCTCCAACACGGACAGCTAAGAAAACACTTCTATAAATCAATTGTTTGCATTGGCCACAAAGCCCCTAATATTCAACCCTACATTAAATCAATTAGCTATGAACACGACATCATTCCGGTCTGTTCTTTATCTATCACAGCTGCCCGAGCTGAACCCTCTGGAGACTGCTCCTGCACGGCACATCATGTCTCCTTTGTTAGGAGATAATTAATTCTATTTCTCTCACTTTTCTATGCACCGTACCACCACTGATTTCCTGGACTTTTTTTCTTACTTATCCCCACCCGCCCCCTTCTGATTTTTAAGGTATTACACACGCTGCATCTCCTTGTGCTTGTCTACTTTGATTAGAGCCTGAGTGTTAAGGATCACCGCTCTTGCAGAAACATTAACTAGAAATGAATGTTTTCAGTGCCTTTCTTGAATTTGCTTGTTTATAAGAGAGTAATTGTAAATATCAGAAATCATAGACAAACCTAAACATCACTGAAGAGATACATGCAATGATGAAAAACAGCCCATTCAATCATTGGATGGAAGGGACCGGTTGATCTCATCCTGTCCTCTCCACTGCAGGCATGTGAGACAAGCTGGCTTTGCTGATAATGTCAAAGCCATCTATTTTCATGCAGTGTCTGAGGAAGGCTGTGTGTACTGAGGCTGTTAGGGGCTGTTTCTCCCCATTGCTGTTTATTCTGCAGAGGGGCAACACATGTCAGGAATACTGATCCATACGCAGCAAAAGGGACGGCTTAGGCAGAGTGTAGCCTTATGCATACATATGCACACGCCAAAGCGCAGCACCTCACTCTTTCACTGCTCTTTCATGTGACTCAAGAGAGCAATGCCAATCCAAATCAAGAAGTACAGGGCATGTTTTTCTCACTTCTGACTGACAATATCTGATCAGCTGCTGTCTGAGGTTGCCTGTTAAGCTCCTTCAACAGAGGATAGAACCAAAAATTGGATTCTTTATGGTTGTACTGCATTCACATGAGGGCACGTATAGCACATATGGGGAGATATTCCTCTTACAGAACAAGGGCTTCTCGCAGCAGTGTGCAGATCAACTGCAGCAGAGATAATTTAAAAGATAAAAGTGAAAAAAAAGAGTTCTGTACATTCTCCCTCTGTAGATTTTCCTTTGACAAACTTGCATGTTCATGTAAATGGCATTAAATGAGCTTTTGAGAAGTTGTGAGCATAGAGGGGGGCCAGTTGTACTAATCCTCTTGCCCTATATTTATTTAATCTGGGCATTAGTGTGTGCATGAAATGAACTACATGCTGTTACTTCTGACTCCCACAGAGACCCACACACTTGAAGGTGAAGGCCTTCACATTGATTACTGGCATTTGGTCAATATTTAAGGTTAATATTCAAGTTACTGGTTAATGACCTTGATACGAGGGCTATATATTTTATTTATTGTTAACTTGTGCAAAACACAGTGCTGACAATCTTTTAAAATTCAATATTACGCTATAAATATAGCCTGTTTAAATACAATAAAATTATATACAAATATAATATATACATATAAATAAATAAAATTTGGGCAAGATACACTCAGATTTCAGTTTTCAGAAGGACATACACACACATGTACATTACCTCCATGGCAAAGAGACCAAAGCCCTTTGAGAAATCCTGCTACTCTATATTCAGCTAACGACACAGCAAAGCAGCTTGAGCAAGTTAGGTCAAGTTACAGGTGAAGGAGAGTTTTCTCACGGGGGGTGCTGTTAGTAATTCTGAGCTCATTTTCGAGGATGTCACTCTTACAGTAAGTCTAACAAGACTAGAGAGGAGACTGCAGGAAAGACTATTCCTGTTTTCTATCTTTTTAAGAGCAAACTGTAGTCCTCCTGAACCACTGCGGACATGCCTCTCACCTGTATCCATTCTGGGTGTCGATGCAGGTTCCTCCATTAAGGCATGGGTTACTGGGGTAGGAAGAGCAGGGTTGGTGGGTCATTTCCCTGGCAGTGCAGCCACACATAGCCGAGGACGTCACCTTCACTGAGACAACGGACAAAGCACCCGAGTCTACCAGGGTGGGCGAGTCACTAATGCTTAAATGCGTGGAGCAGCCGCCGGATGCCTTACAGTCTGTGTGCACACACTCGTCTACCTGCACCTGGCTCACATTCACACGCAGCAGGGACTGCAGCTGCAAAGGGTGAGAGAGGAAGGGAGACAAAAATGGGAATTACAGTAATTGTCAGTAAAAATACAAGGATTTGTATCTCCAGTGTTTTATGTTGACACAGTAATAACGTGGAAAGATAAAACAACTTCACAAACAATACAAAATAGGAATGAAAAGCACACAACCCTAATCTACATAAATGCTTTCAATATTCATATAAATGGTGGTTGCTAAAGCAGCAAGGCATATAGTTAGGCATGACAGAGGAATTAAAATGATGCAGAATCAAAACATGGATGAAAAGAAGTGTATAAAAAAAGGAAAGGAGACATTGACAAAAAATTAATGGGAGAGACAAAGAGACATGGCAGGGCCAGGCAGTAAACAGACAGAAAGTTGGTATGAAAATAAAAGGGCAGATAAAAAGCCCTGTTATCGTTTCCCCTCAAGCCTCCAAGTATATCACTTGATATATGAGCACTGATCTCTATCTATCAGACAAGACAGTATATATACCTTCTTTTTATGTGCCGCGAGGACACCATGTAATTTCTCTGAGCGCAGGTAGCCAGTATCAGTTAGCACATAGAAGTGGATGTCCACTGTTTTTTCATCTCTGTCTGTTATGCTGAAAATGTTGATGCTCCCCGGTCTGACAGACAGGGTTTCAGACAGGAAGTCCCAGAACGTCTCAAGCCGACTCTTCCCCTCGACGTGAGAGTCGATAAAATCTCTCGCTGTAATGCCTTCAGGAGACAAAGAGAGTGGGGGTTCATGCAATAAGAACTACTGACTCGTCAATGACAACTACGGAGTTGATCAAAGCCTAGTGAGTTCCTGATTCCATTAGCACAAGAGATAGCCTAACATCTCCCTCTATTGATCCATTTCCTCACTGAATCATCCATAAGGTGAAGGAGGCGTGATGCAATTGAGTAAAATTCTTTATTTCTTCACTGAAATAAACCGAGGGTCTTGAGGAACTGCCTTGTACAAAATATTGTAATGTCCAGGAAAATCAATCACATTTGTGGTGCCACCTTCCAATAATATCTTGAGAGTGTGGGGAGTCATCTTTAATCTCCAAAAATGATAATGACTTGAAGTCAGAGACATCCATAATAGCCTTCAACTCTGTTCGCCGAATGGCTTTTTAAATGTCAAGGACTTTACCTGACACTTCCAAATTGACCTTTATAACTCCGATTTGCTCTGAGAGAGTGACAGAAAAATGAAGATTCTAACATAAACTTCAGAGTTTTGAAGAGTAAGAAGAATAAGGAAACTATTACCAACAGGCAATGTGAATTGTTGCTTTACAATGCTTAGAAATGTTAAATAATGCAGTATAAAAATTCTCCTGACAGCCTATTATTTCAGCGTTAACTGGATTGACAACCTGATAATCATTCAATGAAAAGTACCAATTTATTCATGCCTGTGGCAGATGCTGTCTCTTTCAACATCAGCTTCAAAAAGGAATTTAACAACAATGGTAACAACAAAGAGCAAGCTTTCTACTTTGTGTTGAATGACGGAGATGGGGGAATCCAATTGAAAAACTATTATACTCAATATTTTCTTGACTTATAGTTCTGGGGGTCATGTAGAGACATAACAGGTAAATAGATATATGTTGCTGTGAGTTGAATCACGCAACATCCCTCTGAGCTGCAGGAACCCAATAAGTAAAAATTAACACTGCGTTTATGCCATCATGTCAGTCAATGTTTCTGCTAACATTACCGGTCAAGCGCAGCGAGGCAGACGACAGGATAGCCTTTTCCTCCAGATCTCTGACATGAACTCTGACCCCAGATATCACATCAGGCCACACCCCATCAGACACCCCGATCCTCAACCAATAGCTGCCTGGTGGAGGGCTCTGTCGGAGGGTCAGCACTCCTGAGCTCTGATTCAGGCTGAAGTATCTGAGAAAAGACGAGGATCTGTTAAGTAGGAGAGGACGGCTTCAGTGGGAGATGAGAGGGAGAAAAAAGACAAGTGGCTTCTTTTGTTTCTGAGCTCTTGTTCGGAAGAAAAATACCTGACAGATGGCAGACAGACAAGTAGAGAATTGGTCAGCAGTACTTGGGTTTACTCCAGCAGGAAGTAAATGTAAATTCACTTTCAGAAAACACAAAGAAACAGTAAAAGAAAAGACGCCAAGAAGAAGAAAAACAAAAGACAAATTCTTTGGCTCCAAAAGCTCCTAAAAGAGCTTGATAGTTGTCATGGTAACTGTCAGAATTTGTTATATGAATAAAACAAATGTGCAATTGGTATTTCTAATCTGATCTTGAGGGTATGAATACTGAATAGCTGCACAAGGTCCCTGATGGAGTCAGACTGTGCTCATATGGCTGTTTCATCTCGGAACATCATACAGGTGGACTGAGATTGCTTAGTTTGTTTGAATCTGATTGCATTTTCCAGAATGGCAATCACTGTTGATGGTTATGATTAAAGTCCCTTTGGAGGTTGTTCCTTATATTAGAGGCCTGGGAATTGGATCTAAGATTAGGAGGAGTACCGGTTGGGCTTGTTTCAAGCCGAGTGATATCATTGAAAGAGGTCTTGTTAGAGAAATACACCCTGAATGCTGAGTCTACATGCTCTTTATTTTTTCAAATTCTACACATTTGGCAGTTCTTCTGGTACTGTATTGCTTTATCACTTGTACTTATGCTGCACATTTGGAGATCAACATGTTTTCGGAAAAATTATATGCATTTAACAGAGAGCTCTTACTTGGCTGCACTTGTCTCCAGAGTGTAGGTCTTGTTGTCCCAGTCATCAGGATCTGGGGCATATACCTTCCCCATTGCCGCATTTGCCATCCTTCCTGTTCAAGGTAAACACACACACACACACACATTCATTCCGTCTGGACAGAATCTGCTGATGCCAACACTTATCTTTTCGTCCCTCTCTTCTCCTTATCTTGCATTCTTGTGTTCTGTTCTACTTATTATGCTCATAACTGTGGAGCCCCACTGCTGGAATGAATAGGCTCTCAGTGCTCCACTTCAGAGAGCGTGGAGCTTAAGGAAGCGGGGCTATCTCGGTATGGATTATGTTATTATCGACCTGCAGTGCCAGAGTACTGCAGCTGGGTAAACAATGGCAGCCTGGATGAGTCACGGCGCTCCTGTTTTTCACAATTACCAAAACTGCTATGTAGCTGAGTGTGCGATCAAATCACTAACAAGCCTACATACCTGATTAACTTACCTGGAGGGTAAAAAATTTTTACAAAAAAAGAAAATTCATGATCCTTATCATAATGTGATGTTCAGATGAGCTTTAAGCAAAGGGTTGGCAAGGGAAGTGCTGAGGGCTTGAGAAAGGATTTGATGATGATATTACCATAACAAAACACTGTTGGAATGTAAAAAGAAGAGCACAATTATGAATTCCAGACTACGCCAAGCAGGTATAGGAGTAAAAACTTTTCCCTTCAGCTGTAGTCTCAGTTTCCTCTCTTCACTCATGCTCTGCCTGCAGTGCAACGCTCTGTAGCGAAAACAAGGGCCAAGGAGAATGAAATGAGCGGAAGCAAGCAACTCACCCTTTCGGCTATGCACATAGACATCTTTTTCTCCTTCCTGATGGGCGTTATCATTCTGGTCGCCAATAGTGATGGTGAGCGTGCTTGTGGCTGTCATTGGAGGATCGCCGCTGTCAATCATAATCACCGGTAAATAAATCTGTCTTTGCCTTTCCCTGTCGAATCTCCGCAGGGCAGTGAGTGTAGCAGACCCGTTCCCATGATCCTGCAGGTGGAAATCGATAGAGTAGAGTGAAGGCAGGGAGAGAAAGAAAGGAGGCCCATGCTCTGGGGAGTCTTTGTCCACAACATGAAGCAGAGTTGAGCTCTTGTTGAGCCAGACTACTTGAGGTGCTGGACTGTTCTCCCACAGCACAGGAGTATAGGCCGTCTCCAACTCTGGCCCGTTGTCATTCATGTCCTGCAGCGGTAAGTGGACCGTGACACTGCCAGTCCGTGCTGGGGTACCCTGGTCTGTCGCTATGACGACCAACTCATAACCTGACACTGTCTCCCTATCCAGCGGCTTGGCAACTGTGACCGTACCGGCTCGGCTGACTGTAAAATGTCCATATGGGTCGGACTGAGGAAGAATGCTGTACAGAATGTCCCCATTCAACCCGGAGTCAGAGTCAGCGGCTACGACCTGAATGATACTGGCTCCTACGGTCACGTCCTCAGGCAATGGGGAGAGAAGGTGGGAGCTTGGGGCAAACACAGGAGCATTATCATTCTCATCCTCCACTAGAATCAGGCAGTGGATAAGGCTGGAGAAGTCAGAGTCTTCCACCCTGACAGTAAGGTTAAAACGCTGCTCCCCTGGCTTCTCAAAGTCCAGTTTCTTCTTCAGTTTTAGAGTTCCCGTCTGCTCCAGTCTGTGGCTTACCACGTAGAATTGCTGCTCCGGGTCTCCTGCCATCACACTGAAGGCCAGTTGTCCATACGTGCCAGCGTCAGGGTCCACAGCGCTCAACTCCAGAATGGAAGTGTCCACATCAGTGCTCTCAGGTACACGAGCACCACACCAGTCCTCTCTAAACTTTGGCACATGGTCATTGATGTCTGTTACAACTATAGTGGCAGTTGCTGTACCTGTCATACCACCGCCATCCCGGGCCTCAACTACCAGCCGGTGGATGTCAGCAATCTCCCGGTCCAGACCATCTGCTGCCACAGAAATGGTTCCGGTGCTGGAATCAATTGTGAAAAGTTCTGCATTGTTTGTGTTGTGCACATTTTGAGTAATCCGGTAGGTGAGGATTGCATTCTGACCTACTGCTGCATCGTCAAGGTCTACCGCTGTCATTTCCACAACAAACGTTCCAGGAGGGGAGTTCTCCGCCACGCTACTGTGACAATTATCAGGCGCACAGGAGAAGGTGGGTGCATTGTCATTGATGTCCCACACGTTGATAATAACATCAGTGAAGCCAGTAAGTCCCTCGCCCTCCTCGTCTGTTGCCATAACAACAAAGCGCCAGACGGCACGCTCTTCTCGGTCCATGGTGCGCTGGGCATACATCTCCCCTGTGATGTCATTGATCATGAAGTGTGACTCTGCCCCTTGGCCATGAATGGAATACCGTATAGCGCCCTGGTCTGCATCTTTGTCTGGGTCAGTGGCTGTCACCTGCAGAGATAAAGACAACTTAAGAAAATGGATATTCATTCATTCAGCCAAACCCAAATTACAAGTTCCTCTTATCTCTTTTCAGACGTCACCCGAAAGCAAAGAAGATTTTCTTTGCTTTTGGATTTTTTAGACAGCCCATTTAAGTGTTTGCACTTTTTCCTAGAAACCTAAATTAAAGGAATGAGCTCTGATCAGGCATGTTTCTCGCATCTGGCCCCAGAGTGGGTTTGACAGCCTTCCTGCTGAATTTCTCCGCATAAAATCCATCCATACTGTCTCTCTAACTAAATGGAATGAGAATTCTATAAGATTTCAAGCTACAGTAGAGTATAAACACTGAAAGAGTAACAGTAACTACACTGAATTAACATGTTGCACTCTAAAATTGAAAGCAATTCTGAGATACCACACACAAATATACTCGGAACAAATTGTGAGAGGCTGTTGATTTAAAAAAAGAGCTCTCTAAAGATAATTACAGATCTGTGGATTACAGTAATTACAGAAAAAGTGTAAAACCTCCTAGCAGTGATCATGTTAGCCTCTCACCTGCAGTACAAACACAGGTGAGCCATCAAGCTCCTCTGTGACTGATCCATAGTACTCATTCATGGAGAACACCGGTGTCTCGTCATTCTTATTAACCACAGTGACCACCACAGCTGCATAGTCCTCCCACTTCCCGTCAGAGGCCAGGACCAGTAGTTTGTACCTCTTCTGCTGCTCATAGTCCAGTGGCTGTGCAATAAAGATTGTCCCCACCTCTGGCTCTATGTCAAAAACACCACCCTTGTTGCCAGATGTTATCTGGTAGCGCAGCTTGGCATTGGCCCCTGTGACAGAAATCACAAATGCATGATTAACCAGGGATTATAATAAATTTACTGAAATCTAAAGGTCAGTCTCCACCAACATTTTTAGAAGGTGGCAGAATTTACAGCAGGCTGCTGCCATCACTATTCCTTCATTCTCTGCATGCTGAATACTTCAGTACTGTGTATTGTCTTTTTCTCACTTTTAGTGGAATCACTCGGGTAACAACAGAAGGGTGTAACCACAAGGGTATTACACCTCATTTCCCCCGAGACCTGAGAATTAGCAGGTTTTCATGTATCCCTTTCTTGTTTTGATTACTTAATTAAATGGAAACTTTGCACTTCGTCTCCTCAGCTTTAATCGTATACTAATTAAAAAAAGAGTGCTGAAAAAGTAAAAGGGAGCATGAGAGTGAAAAGCAGCATAATGCGCTCTGATAGTACCCTCTGAGGAATGATTTTGGGGCCCAAGAGGGGGTGGGGGGATGTAGTAAAGATGAAGTCAATATCTGAACTTATCTTCTGTGTCTCCATGGAGACCATCCTATCTAGTGGTTTAACATTGGAATAGATAAGATAATCTACTGGAATGTACAGTCTTCGCTTTCAATCATCCTGTTGGGTTAAAGTAGCTACAATCCCATGTAAATACACTAATCTGTACTATTAACACAACCCTGGCTGACAAAGTGCTCCGTGCCTCCCACAGGGATCCAGCAGGCTTACAGCAGTCAAGCCCAGGGTGGAGTTTTTAAACAAGACAGATTGAATGTAGCCTCTCAGGCACAAGTGCAACAGTATTGTAACTTTAATGTTGGGGGTTGGTGTTATTCCACAGTTATTCATCATTAGCGCTGCAGCCCGGCCTAAGCTGCACCCCCGCTCACCATAAATACTTGATTAACGGACCTAAACATGCCTGATAAAGGGATCTTAGTCTACTGCTGTACGGAGGATGAGCAACTGCTTTATTGCTTAAATCCCGCCCACCTACTGTGTGGGAGCGTGTCACTCTTTTTGGAACATATGTGCTACAGTGCATTACAAAGCACTCAAATGACTAAATCTAGCACACCGCATGATTTCAGCTCAGTCCAGATTGCTCATAGGGTCATTTTATGCATATTGCTTCAAACACAGGCTATCTTGCATAAAGGTGCCTACTTGGCACACAATTACCTGCTGGAAAAATGACTGCCAAAATGTTTGTGGTATTTCAAGAAAGAGAGTCTTGTGAAAATGAACAACATGCAATCTGGAAACTTCTGTTAAGTTTCAAAGAGGCTCACAAAAACTTTTATATTGATTCTGGTTGGCTAGCTTCTTTAACCTTTATTTCTAAGAAGTGGCATCAGTAAAATCTCTGCGGGACCTCCCCAGTCGTCTCATTAGGCATACCTTCATCCTCGTCGTTAGCGCTAACTGTGACAACAGCCAGGCCCACATCTGCATTCTCGTCAACACCAACTTCATACAGTCGCTGAGCAAAGACTGGTTTGTTGTCGTTGACATCGCTGATGAAAACCCGCACATATGCTGTGTCTGCAAGAATGACAGAATGGCAGCAGATTAAACGACAGCACACAAACTCACACGCATATTTCGACAAATACTGTGTGCGTTCTCCTTCCATCTGTTTATTGATTTTACAATTCATTGTCACTGTTTAGTGGGAAAGAGGCACTTAACCCAATGCAATATGCCTCATTGACATGGAAATCAGACAAAACATTATTCACAAAGATGTGCAGTAAATTACATAAATAATTCATTTTGCCATGAGTTTATTGTTTTAACAGGGGTAACTGTTTTCAACAGAAAAAAACAACAGAATTGGGGCTAAACCATTTTTTTTTGCAGAGAGTAGATAAAGAACCTCTCTACTGGGAAGGTTAAATATTTATAAGATGACAAGTGTTTGTGTCTTATCGGAGCCTTCCTCATTACACTGTTTATTTCTTTAGTTAGAAAGAGTAAATTATCCGCTCACAAAACGCATGGGTGACATGTTAATTTGGAGATGCAGCAGTAACCGATGATGGTGGTGGAATGTGGCTATATTTTCTCTGCTTGTTTTTACGTTTCCCTCCTCCTCTTGGTGTATCCCAGGGGTGACACAGAGAGACAGGTAATGTTTGCAGAGGAGATGAGCCCTTCTGGATGTGGGAGATACATAACACAAGACACAGCTAAGGCTCATTGCAAATGCTAAGCAGCCCTGGCAACCCTGGAGAGAGGGCTTTGCTGCTCCAAAACATCACCCTTTGCCCCTAATACCTCCCTCGCAAACATTTGCAAAGACCCACTTCTGAATACAAACGTCATATTACGTCACTCTAGATACAGACTGAGGTTTTAGGACTGCCAAATGTCTCAAAGAGAACATGGTAAACAAACACAGGTTGTACTGATTAAATATTGAACATGAAAATTAAAAACTGTGAAAAAAAAAGGTTTGTAACAAAGAGACACTGCCAGGAAACCTCTGAGCTATTTTCACATGGAAGAGAGTGAAACTGTCTGGTCATGGTACTGGAATAAATCAAATTAAGATTCACTTTTCAAAGTCAGTCCCTAGGTGTAAATGAATGTAATGCAATGCCAAACACTGCACAGAGGAAGAACTCAACTCATACATAAGTTTTCAGTATTGCCCTTTAGGCTTATAGGGAAAGAACAATGCTGCTTTTTATGAATGAGACATTGCACCAGGGCAGAGGTCAGTCCAATACCTAAAATTTCTTAGAATTGAACAATGATTAAAAATAACAATTTGAATGACTAAAAAGAATGGGGATATTGGGAAATGATAACTGAACAGTAATGAGCCTAACATGGGATAATTAAATGAAGCAAAACATAAACTCATGAAGACTTTCATGCTCTGATGTCATTATTAAAATTGTCACAATTTCTAACCTGAGTTGGGCTGTTTGTTCTTGCCAGGTCGAGCTGACTCCTGGCCATCTTCTGACTGCACCTCCAGCAAATAGGAGCTGCGGGCCTCACGATCAAACACAGCTTCTGTGTAGATGATTCCAAGTTTTGGATCTATTCGGAACAGATGGTGGTCACCACTGCTGTCACTCAGCAGAGAGTAAGTGATCTGTGGAGCACAGGGAATTTTGGGAATCAAGCTACAGTATTCCTCAATTTCCTGCAAAAATTACAGAAATTAAAGGCTTTGGGGCTGAAAATGTCAGGAGGTCCCTGTCATATTCCCAGAATGTCTTTTAATTGCAGGCAAAACCTCAATACTTTTCCCCACCAATACTGTCATTGTCAGTCACACAACTGCGATGGCACAGTTCCCAACACTACCACAACAACACTTTGACAACTCTGGAACAAAAGCTTCCGCACTGGAGGGATTGTGGTATGATGTTACAGAATGCTCCTTCTAGCGTAACACTGATGGTTTAGCAAGGGAAATGTAGTTGTAGATGTGGCTGTAGAGATTTCTGTTCAATGTCTTCATTTTTTTTTTTGTACTGGCATAAAATGAACACAAAAGAGATAACCACAAACCTCTCCGTTAAGACCCAGGTCTTTGTCATGAGCAGACACTTGGAGAACCGAGGTCCCTATCTGGGCTCCTTCTGTTACCGAGGTCTCGTAGATGGAGGAGGTGAAAAACGGCACGTTGTCATTGACATCTTTGGATATAAGAGAGATTTAGTTGCAAATTGATAGTGTGTTCATTTCCACATAGAATTAAGTGATAAATTCTCCAACTCCCAAAGCTGTAGCCTCTGTAACTGCACACATTAAAGATTTAGAGGTTTGGATTTTCTGAGGAAAAGTAAAACATGAGTGCATCACTGCCCACCTGCTTATTTGGATATTCTATATTGGATATTCTTCTTGGCATATCTTGCCAAGTTAAATAACATATATTATTACCTTTTTAATCCATTGGTGCTGACATTATATGAGATGAAGTAATTTCATCAGTCAGCTGTTAATTATCACTTGGTACATTTAATTATATTCTATTTATAAATATAATAAAAACTTCAAATTGTAAAAGACACAATTATATCTAAACAGACAGTGTCAGTATTTTGATAAAACGTGCTAATAAACTGATTAAGTCTGACAATTTCAACTTCATATCAAAGAACAATGCCAGTTGTTCTAAATCATACCTGTAATATTGACATAAACCGTGGTGAAAGCTGCAAGAGGCACTGCAGCCACGTTCTGTGCTCGCACCCTGAGAGAGAAAAAGGGGGTGGTCTCGTAGTCCAGCGGCTCTGACACCAGGATGGACGCAGAGCCATCTTCCCGGTTGGGAGAGAGGTAGAAACGAACTGGCATGTTGGTTTCGGGGACCATCCCATCCTCCAGGTTGTAGGTCACCCTCGGGTCACCCAGCTGAGAGGTCGCCTTGATTGTCTGAATAGGATGAAAAGTTAGACCATGATTTTTCTTGGCAAAAAGTCAAAAATTACTATTCTCAGTTTTAACACTAGAACCACCAAGGATCGCTATATATACCTAAAACCGCCAACGGGTAAAATTTACTCTAAAATGACACTGAAAAACGGTATTAGAAGGAAATATTTGTATATTTGGGTGGTGTGATATTATTATAATCAATTATTAATTTAGGCATTTCAGCAATGTGTGAATAAGAGAACATCACTAAGAAACTTGAGGTAACCATTAAAACGTTTTTTTAATTTATAACATCATAATGCAAATATATATTTCTCTTTTGATGTTCCATTCATGAAGACAGAGTAAGGCAAAGGGCAAATTAGACTAAATAGCCTATCAACAATAAACAGTAACATGGCGAAACGAAAATGAAAGAATAATCAATTAACTAACAATAAGTTTTACACACAATGAACATTTGAACACATGTGATTATATGTGTCCCTCAAACACACTTTGAGCGGACATTCAGCACCTTGAATGTGCATTTTCCACAAACAGCTTTCCTGCACTTCAGGGACGTGGCAAAGGTTTTTTTGCAGGTCATTCTCCTCTGCTATTTTTATAATTTAATAATGACTTGATGTAGTTGTCAGATCACACACTCCAACCCGTTGCCTAGCAACTTAGATTGTTTAAACATAAACCGCAGGGAAATTAATACATTTCATATACGGGTAAATTTTACTTGGTGGCCGTTACAGGTTTGTGTTTTTAATCTGGATTCATCTTCACTATTTTTAACAATAGGAGGTGAGTCACAACCTTATTTTAGGAAAAGTCAAAGACTCGGGGACATGAGTATTTCATTAAAACATAATAATGTACTATTGAAAAAAACTGCCATGGGTAAATTTTACCACATTGTGGTTCTAGTGTTAAATGAATGATTTGACATTTTAGAAATGCTCTTACTGGCTTTCTTGCTGAGAGTTAGACGAAAAGATCACTCATGTTTGTGCAACTAAGCACGGAGCTAGAGCTAGGAGGTGACTATCTGAACCTAGCATAAACAGTTAGCCTGCCTCCATCCAAACTTTTATTATTTATTTATCTTATTTTTTAACTCTGGACAGAGCAAGAATAGCTGTTTCCTATGCTTCCCACCATTTCCTGTCTTGCCTCCTGGCTACAGCTCCATACTTAACCTACAGACATCTAACTCATCTAATTGTTTGTTTATTATAAGGAAAAGGTCATATACAAGCATGTGAATGTATGTACCTAGTCCCATATGTATAAATCTACATGGTAATATACATTTACATAAGCATTATGTAAATGTATATGTAAATACACATTACACATTCATATCTGGATGTAAACACTGTGTAATGGATATAGCCTACATATCCATACAAGTATACCAAAGTATAGTAAGTACCTAAAACAACAAAAATAATCCTACAGAATTTTTTTTTTAAACTCATCTAAATTTTTGCAAGAAAGCAAGAAAGCAAATAAAATGTCAAACCATATCTTTAACAAAGATTCTCTTTAGGATGAGAGCCTGTTGTCTGGACCCTGAAATAACCTCTTATCTCTAAGTGGATCCCCTTTTTGAGGACCTTGGAGAAAAAAAGGGATTTTTGTGCTGTCCAGATTGACAGCCATGTATTTTTCACATCAAAGACATTTCACATCAGAGACATTTTGAATGGATTTAATTAGCCTGGAGCCATGAAACTTGCTTAGCACATGCGATCCAATGTCAGCTTTCACCCACAGCATCAAACTAAAACACGTTTACAGGTTTTTCATCACACTGACAAGCTTTCAAAGGTGTATTTTGAGCACAAAGAGAACACCGTGTTTCAATAACGTTCAGACTGTACACTAATCCAGGGGAGTAAGCAAACATTCAGCCGATTCAATTACAGCAACCCAAAATGGAAAAGAGTTAGAGAAACCAGCTTAACAACATGTCCTAATATAAATAATATGCCTGCAATCAAAGTTACACACACACACACACACACACACACAGTACCACTATTGGTGTGTCCCTGGCAGTGTTCTCAGGGATGACCACACTGTAGCTCTCCTCTTCCCACTCGGGAGGCTGGTTCTTCACGTTGGTGATGGTGACTGCCAGCTCCACAGAAGTGCTCCGGTTTCCTCTATCAGTCGCTATGATGTCCCTCGTAATATAGGTCCTCTGTGGTCAACAGTAACAGTTTGGTGAGTAAAATTATCATCATGGTATTTAGAGTTGAAACGATTAGTTGATTAATCAGTTAGTTGGTTGACAGAAAATCAATCAGTACCTATTTTAATGATCGAATAATCATTTAAAATGATTTTTTCAAGCAAAAAGGCCAAACGTCTGATGGTTCCTGCTTCTAAAATGGGTTGCTAGTTTTGTTTGTCTTACATAAATTATATGAAATAGAATGTTTTTTCATTTTGAACACCTGGTCAGACAGTAAAGACATATAAAGACTTTAGCTTGGAAATAAAGAATTTGTGCTGGCCATTTTTCAGTATTTTCCAATGTTTAACTACTTGAGAAAATAATGAAAATAATCACTATTGCAGCCCTAATGGTATCATAATTAGGGTGGTGTAGCGATATCAATACTTTTTGAGTACTGACCGATCTGTGTGTAAAAGCCGTGAGGTATCAAGCTTTGATTACTTACTCTTTGATCAGATATGTCATGGCCTAAATAATGATTTTTGTTATTTATTTTTTTAATTGAGTTTTTGTTTAGGAATACACACAGTTTTGTGAGTTAAGAAAACATTGAACAGTGACGCACTGAGAAGTTTGGAATATTTTGCTGAAAAAAAAAGGGTTTTGTAGAAAAACATGTTTTAATTCCTCAAACTAACGTATTGAAATAAGTACTGGTTTGGTATTGGGACCAAAACTCAAATTGGCACAGGTATAAAAAATGTCAAATGTACCGAACACTAATTACACTACAAAAAAGTAAATTAGCTTCCCTGCCAAAACACAAAGTCATCTCATACAAGGAGTCTCATATATGAAGTGTAAAAGAAACTGTATAGTAGAATGCCTGATGTACCATAGAAATAGTAACAAAATAAACTAATAGCCCATAAATCATCTTGGCATAATTTGAGTATAATTTGAGCTGTTTTCAGCTGCACTGTGGCAGTGGGCCGTTGGAAAACGGCCAATAAAAGGCAGAAAGCAGCAGCAACGACTGTAGATATGTGGAGCCGGGTTTTAAATAGACTTCTGTATTATTAGAACAGGTGTATTTTTGATGCTCAGAGTGATCAGCTCATGATCAGATGACTGGTAGTAATGACTTCATGTTTCTGTCTGAACCTTAAACCTTTATGAACTCCACTGAGGAAATCATTTAATTAGTCTAAGAACAACAGAAGGAGCAGTATGAGCTTTTCCAAAAATGTATTAAAGTATAATTCAGGCTGCACAAAAGCTCCTCTACTTTTGTTATTGTGCTATAATTGAACCGCTAGGAAATAAAAGAGTAAATTTGACTGAGGAACTGTATTTCATCAAAGTGGACACTGCAGGGAAAGCTGGAAATTTCCGTAAGAGGTCATTAGTGTGTTTGATTCTTTTTATCTAAATTAGATGATGTGTATCAACATTGCACTAACACCAGTGAGGAATAAAATCCTCTAAAACCCACTGAAGGGCCCTTTTTTGCCCACATGAGGTCATTTTATTTTATTATTATTTCCACTCACAGTAAAACAGATAATGAAATTCATAGTTACACCACTTTGTTAATGAAAAATCGCTCAAAAGAGAATTCAGTTGTTCAGATGTAACATGTTCACCCATCAGCAGCATTTTTGTATCAATGCAAATCATGGCCTAGTGACTCTATTATTGTGCTGCAGTAGCCAGATAAAAAGAAATCTCACTTAACTTCAAAATTACATTTTCTATTCCTGGGACGATCCAATTAGTATTTGTGAACAAGTACAACCCTTTTCCAAAGCTTGAAACCAGAGAACAAAGATTGTAATCAACGATGTCCAGTTTGGACCCAGCAGCTGCTGCTTTCACAATGAATGAATGACTTACTTCTGACTCGGTGCTAACAACTGAGGTTTGAAATTAAATTTGCAATAATAGTGTCAGATCTGAACCAGAAAATATCCGTAAAATATTCTGGATATGGTCACAGCAACCTTTTCTTTCTTCACTTAATTCTCTGTGAGATCTGTGATCTCTACTCTACCGTGTGTTGACACTGCATGGATTTGGCTCTGGCTTACTGACTTAGGGCATAAGAACAAGCACTGTTGTTCACTGGTTTATTTCCTTCATTTTCTAATGAAATGCTGCAAGTCAAACGGGAACTATGAAGTTGCTTTAATACTTGCAATCAGAAACCATGATGAGAAAATCAAAATAGAACAATGTCTCAGACCAGGCCTGACATGTTTAACATTTAATGAAGTGTGCTTATAATCTTAGTTACAGCACAAAGCTTGTAGGATAATTCAAATTGCTTCTGAAACCATTCTGAAATATGCAACAGCTTTGTTCAGCGAGGTTTTAGGCTTAATACTTTCAATGTTACATGACGTCAGTGGGAAAATTGCCAGAGACTTCTAACACCAGTGCACTAAAAAGTATGTTAAATAAAACACAGCTCGATAGTGCTGTAGCAAGTTTCTAGCCAAAGAACAACTCTTATATATGAATAAGTGACAGAGGGAAACAGGAAGTAGAGAGCTGCAGGCAACACGAAAGTCTACAAAACACCTATGAAAAATGTAAAAAAAAAAACCCAAGAAAAAAAAAGTGTTACATCACTGACACAGTAAATCACTTAGTTGACAAACATCAACCAGTGACAGACAGCATGCTAATCTTTAGAGCTAGTTGTCATGTTGAACTTTTATGCAACTAAAATAATTCACCTTTCAAAAAGAAATGTTTAATTTATTTTAACTTTCCTGCACTTTTCCCAAGCACATGGTTTAACATTTTAGTTTTTGAGAGGCTGTTAGCATTGAGGCTACCGTGCTTTGCAAGTCAAATCACATGCATAATTTTCCAGCTTCCAAATTGTTACAGTTAATAGCCTCAAAATACACAACTCGTCTTAAGCTGCCCCATGCCTTCAGTCTCCTTATCAAACTCCCAGATTATAAATTAAAATTAAAAAAAGTCCTGAATCCAAAATATCAAAGGCAGTGCATTTAAAAAGGACACAGAGACTTTTGGTTTTTGATAATTAGCTTCTTAAAAACCCATGCCACACATTAAAAAAAAGCAGGTCTTTCATGAGAGCCTCTCGCTGTAGGTTAGGGGATATTTCTGCATATTTAAATGACAGTCTTTAGTGCAATAAACAGAACTGTAGTCATCAAATATAACCACAGTAATCCCACACTGTTAAGATCTATTTTTAATACTTCGTTGAGCCTGAATTAGTCTCTCTCTGTCTTCTTTCTCTGTGGTCTGTCCACATGCAGCACCTCTGGCAGCACACATACCCAAGTAGCAGGCACAGGCACTTTGAGGTGGCTCATTCATTAACTTTGTTGACACAGATTCAAAGGCCGCCATGTGATACAGACTCTGTGTGTGTGTGTGTGTGTGTGTGTGTGCGCGCGCTGGTTGCTGACAGAGAGCCTGCTAATAACTGCTGACTGACCTGTGATATGGGCTGGTTAACGTAGACCCATCCAGTGATAGGGTTCACCCTCAGATACTCAGGCTGCTCCAAGGACATGGAGTAAGTGATAGCTGCATTAGTGCCAAAGTCGTCATCGTGAGCTGCCACGCGCAGGAAACTGGTGCCGACCAAAGTGTCTTCTCTTAGAAAGTCTACAGGGGATACAAATAATATATGTGCACTCCGTTTGCTGGTCAAAGAGTGGAAATATATGAAGCTTCAGGCACTGAATGTTAAAGGTCAAGCATGAGGGATGTTATGGACGTTGGATGGATGTTATTATGCAAAAATAATTTGGGTTATTACCACTAGGGATACTAGGTATTATTTTCATGACCATTTTCCATTTTTCACACAGAGATGCATTTTATTTAGCAGGAGGATCTATGGTTTCTCATATTTTCAGGCATATTTACAGCATTCACACTCTTGAAACAACAGTACCCAGCCTGGAGGTCGGGTCAAAAGATAATTCTGAGAGGTCACGACGTGGATAGAATGGAAGCTCATGTCTACTTAGTGATCCATGAAAATCCAAATGTTTTTTTTTTTCATTTTAAGACAATTTCTAATAATCTTGAGATATGTTATAATAATGAGATATTATGAAATACAGTAAGTCTCAAATATGGGATAGTAATGGGGAAAAGTACAAGGGAATATATCTTAATTAGGACTTGTTATCCAATAATTCTGATTTGGTATTACATAATTCTGACTTAATAAGTTATAATTGTAAGAAAAAAGAAAAAGAAAAACATTTATATTTTACTTATTTGATAACAACAGCAGTGAATTGTTGTTTTTTTCAAGTGGCAGTAATGGGCTTCTAAATTAACAGGAAGGCAAAGTGAAAAGAAATATTTCTGCTATACAAAATTAAGTTCTTTTTAGACTTTGCTCCACTGTTTGCTTTTTTCCCCCCTGTGAATTCCTTAATAATTGTATGTTTTCAAGCCTCTAAAAATTATTCATATTAAAAAGGAAGAAAATCTCTCTGGTAGACATATGACCAGTGACAATTGTTCCTTTGTTTTAAAGGGTCACAAGCTAAAAATGTCAAGAACCACCACTCTAAAACAAGCTCAATTAAATTAACTTACTAAATTAAAGAAATAAATGAGCATATAAGCCCTACCACTCCATCTACTTCAGCATTTTTTATGTTCTTGTTATAGTCCTACATACAGCATGTATTATCCAACACTTACACTCATAGCGCAAATTCTCAAACTTGGGGCTATTATCATTCTGGTCCAGTATTTGGACAGTGAGCTGGCAGATGCCGATGAGTGGCTCCTCCGCCCAATCAGTGGCCGTAACTGTAATTGAATACTCTCTCTGCCGCTCCCTGTCGAACCGCCTGGCTGTCACAATCGCTCCTGTAAATACAGAACAATAATCAGCCCGTTACCCGACCAAACATGCACACATGAATACATATATATCCATCCATCCATTCAACAATTCACCCATCTACCCATCCATGCATGCACTCATTCATCATCCATCCATCCACCTAACCATCCGTCTGTCTGTCTATCTATCTATCTATCTATCTATCTATCTATCTATCTATCTATCTATCTATCTATCTATCTAATCATCTAGCCATCCACCCATAAATCAAGAAAACAAGTAAACAATTATAAATTTATTCTGAGTAAGTCAAGCATTCCTTTCAAGTGGAATGACTTTGTTATTAAATCTGGAGATGAAGAAGACAGAACACAAGCCTGAAAGAAAATGACTGACAGCATAACATGTTGACTCCACGTGTTAGGACTTCAGAGCAGCCTCTCTATTTGCTTTTCCCTCAATACATGTATGTACAGTCATTTTTATATACTGCACCAAGTCAGACCGAGCTTGACCAGATTAAAAGAAATGACAGTCAATAGACAGGTTTTGGTATTTCACTCAAATTCTTGTGAACAGCAATTTAAATGATGGGAAAATTTCATGTCAGTCTGTATGCTTCCTCTCCTCTCAGTTCAACTGCAATGACCCTTAGAGACGTCAATTAACATTAAAATGCAGCCCTGTCTGTCTACGATAAACTCTGCGCTCTATGTCTAATTGAGACCTATTTTAGCCCAATCTGTGACCGCTCTACCTGTGTCTGGATGAATTCTGAAGGCAGGCATCGCGCTGTCTCTGTGCATTAAGCCATATTTGACTTTTCCATTTGCTCCCTCATCTGCATCCACAGCATGCACTTGCAACACAAAAGTCCCCGTTGGCTGGTTCTCCAGCACTGAAGCCTTCTCACGATATTGCTGGCACTGAGAAGGAGAAAAAGAGGGAGAGCGGAGGAGCAGTGAGACAAAGAGACACACAAATACAAGAAACAATTCTCATATATGGAAATAATTTGTCAGAATATGGTACATTAATGAGAATACAAGGATCAAAGAAGACGAACTCATTACATAGAAGGTCACTGAACACACACAGGGAGGTACTGTACATGAAACATGATATAGAAGTTATAGCTACAATAGCCTGCATCTATGGAAATGAAAACACTTGAGCTGATTTCTTTTGAAGACCCAGCAATGAACAGCTTTGTCTTAGCCAAGAATTCAATCCATTTTCTCTAATGAACATATGCCCCAGATAAAGAGCTGCTCTCTGGAGTCATTCTTTTGTGTAATCAGATATAAATGCTAGCTACTTTTTCAACGGAATGACCATGAAAAAAAAAGAAAAACACTAGGCAAGGAGGAGCAGACACATATGAGAGTGAAACAGAGGGAGGGAGCAATGGATCAAAGGATGTGAGAGAAAGAATAATGCAAGGGTTCATGGGACATGACGGTACAGACACTGGGGCCTGTAGTTAGTTGTTCTTGAAAATCACATAATATCAAGCATAAGGTCATGCTAGCGCAGATGGTTCTGAGGCGTCACTTGATATTCAGACACATCAAGTTGCCGAGACTTCTAGCCCACCCAGAAGACCTCAGGAGCTCCGGCTCTGTGTGAGTACGTCTTATGCTGAAGTTCAAGTCATTCCTAATTAAGGAGGAAGTTAATTAAACAGGTACAGTATTTTGTGATGATATTGCACTTTTTTTTTCATAAATTAATTGAAATCCCAACGGAGCGCCTAAAGATAGAGTGGGTGTGCAGGCTAATCAGAACTCATGGGAAAACAGAGCAGAGAGAGACGGAGGCCAGGGAAATGAGAAAACCAGGGCAAAAAATAGGAGAGTTGGATGAGGAGAGGGAGGAAGGAGTGATAGACAGAGAAATAACTGAAGTGCACTCAGAGGATGAGGCTGACAGGCAGATGAGAGCAAACTGTAATAGTATTGTGAAACCAAAACAAATGACTGTCACCTATTCAGAAGGTGTGTTCAGGTTGACAGCGACAACAGCAAATAAAGCAATGCTTTTAAACTGACTGGAAATTCATTACAGAGAAATCCTGGCCTGTCTTTAACCTTATTCTCATAATTGTGGCCATTCTGACTAATGGGCCATGCTTACTTTGCACTCACAGCAGCCGCTGTGGAGTTTTGAGAGATGTGACTCCAGCAAAACAACATATATTGGGGCAACCAGGCAAAGCTTTCCAAATTGAAATTCTACATGAATGATTTCAAACACATACTGTATCTCTGACTCTAAATGAAAGTAAACACAGGAAGTAGTCCTTGGGATTAGCTGTTTTAGCTAACCACGAAGGGATCTTCTTACAGGGAAACTTGCCAGCTAACCAAACAGAGACCTGAATTTTAGAGGCGGCATGTTTGCATACAAAGTTGAAGGAAAGGTGTGAATGGGAGCGATTAGATGCAAATTTGTTCAGGGTGGTGCAAACTTGTGAGTTCTTAGAAGATTCACTTTGCTTTCTGCCTGAAAACACATGTCAGGGCTGTTGGTTGCTATCAATTTAATGTGTAAGTATAGAAGTAGTTTTTACTCAGAAACAAAATGTTTGAAATGATTTATGTCAATTTTCAGTTTTCAAGTTAAGGCTCACACTGCATGCCCTGATATAAACCGTTTTTCTGGAGTCACATTTCCTGAATTTCTGAAGCAGATTTGGCTACTGCAAAGTTAGCATGCCCCATAGTCGGAATGGACACAAGTAATAGAAAAAGTTGAAATATTGCAGAGTTTTTCTTTAAAAAAAGGTCCTCACCTCCTCAAATACAGGTTTGTTGTTGTTGACGTCATCAACCCCAACTATGACGCGGGCAGCGGAGGAGAGAGGGTGTGGCCCGCCTGATGCATTGTCATCTGTGGCCGTTACATTCAGGACGTACTCCAGGCCTTGAAGCTTGGGCAGGGGAGTGGAGCGGAGACGAATCAACCCTACAAAGACCACACACCCATTAAACTACACATAATAAAACATGGTTCCACCTAACACAGCAAGCACAACCATTACATTAGTCATTAAGCAGAATGTCATTGCCACTGTGGCCTTCCATGGTGAAGGATGCGCTATTAATAAAACACACCAGAAAATGCATATTTAACGTTGTTGTTCTAGAATTTGAGAGTGAGATAGAGAGTGGCGGAAATTCACTTCTGAAGTCCACAAAAAGGTAAAAATCTGATATGCAGACTAAATCCAAAAACCAATTTCACAGTGGTGACTTTGTCACATTTCTAATCTAATAATTGCATGCTCTCCTCTAAAGATGCCCATCCAGCTCAACCATTTGAGCAAAAACATAAAGTAGTAAGTGACTCGGGTTAGAAGTTAACCAGGCTCAGCAGATGCCTATTAGCTATTCCTCTCTCCTCCTTTGTCTGCTTTCATGTAACAGTCAAGATAAAAGGTGGGATAAAAGGATGCAGCATCTGAGTCAACATCTTTCTCGTTAACAGTAATACAAAAACATCAGAGGTTGCAGGACAAGCAGGCAGCCTGTGATGTGGGGGAGACTCATTTAAGTGAGAGCACAGGGAGGTTTTTTTATTCTCTTGTTGTGTTTCTATTCATCTCTTTCAATGTTCTTGATTAAAGACAACACAGCATGCTGATACACACAGATGCGAGTGCCTGACTTTCCTCTCCCAATTTACTCGTGTTCCGGCTGCCCACAGAAGAGAGCGGGGTCCTGGCTCCTAATGACAATGCGTGACGTTGACAGCACTGCAGCACAACATTAAAATAAGTGAACTGTGGGATGTACACAGTAATTCTCCCAGCTTAAATGTCAACCTTGTTTACAAATGGGACATGAGCTCTAGCAGCTACTCAATGAGCCAGCACTCTTCATATATACAGTACAGTAAGTGGAAAGCCGTATAGTGGTTTTTCTGCACCCAAAGGATATCAGCCTTAGCATTTTCTTGCTCTGAGGATACACAGAAAGGGTGGAAAGGAATATAAAAAGATGACACAAAAGAAAGAGGAGCTGGCGGAGCGTAGCCTGAAGATTGTGAGGTATGATAGAGCAGTTGTTGTGAAATTGAATTGAAAGGGTTGGGTGACAAATGTCACAGCGATTGCCACTGGTTTCGGATCAAAGGGTAAATAAAAAAGATAAACTGTGCTGTCACCAATGCTAGAAAGCTTCGAAACACAGGAAACATTCCTCTCAGTGCCTGCAAAAAGAAAGACCCACTGTGGAAATTTCCTAAATAATGTCATTGTCTGTATTTATGACCCCAATAATAGAAAGACCGGCACTCGTATTGAAATTACAGCTTCTAATATCAACTTTCAATATCTTTTCACATTGACTTTGAAAGTAGAGGGCGTTCATTGCACACTACTGTAGTGGGAATGTATTAGAGAAAATTGAATGTGTGATTTGACGGAAAGCCTGTCAATTAGAGTGAGAGCTGCAAATGTGAAGCCTGGCCGGAAAATTAAGAAGTATCACCTTTCTGGCTGTCAATGACGAAGTTTCCCTCCTCATTGCCTGCTGTTATGGAGTAGATTATACCATCACCATCTGGGTCTTTGGCCAGGACTGTGGCGACAAGGGTGTTTGGGCCTGCATCCTCAGAAACAAACGTTCGATATCTGCGAAGAAAAAGTTGAACAAGCGCAAAGAAAGTAAGAATAGACAAACACACAGACACAAAAATTCCAAGTCAATGATGGAAACACACATAGACAGGAGATACGAATCATTTACACAGTCCAAAGCATCAGCAGGCTGATTAGACTTACGGTTGTGGCTTTTCCTTGTCACTATGATTTAACCTGTCCTCTTAGCTGGCCAGACCAAAGACAAATGATAATGTCGGCTAGGATGTTGAAGTCATTGAACAAATGGTGCTTCCACATACCCAGCCCACTAGGGGCCATTTGATCCAGTGCTTTTTAAAATGTCAACAGTGATTTGCTTGCTCTGTGGTGCTGGGCAGCGAGATGCCCAGCGAGACACAAGAGACTGATATACCACTGTGCTACAAAGCACAATGGGGTGGAGATGAACTGTGTGACTTGGAGGACACGGAGATGAAGAGAAATGGAAAACAGAGCAAAGGCAAGATGGAGAGTGAGGCAGTTGACAAAAAAGAAGGCTGGCACTGACATGACAGGTAAAGTGATATGTGGGAGTGAGGGAGACGAGGGGAGCGGGAGGAGAGAGGGAAGCTGATAGACAGCGAGGAGCAGGATATAAAAGAGGGCGGTGTTCTCACGGAGTTTGACTTGATTTGTCAGCAGAAATCATCCCCTGTGAGATTTTGTGCTGTATCTTCCTCTAATATGTGTGTGTAAGTATGTGTAGCTGTGGGGTTCGGGGGGGGTGGGGGGGGGTGGGGCCTTGGTGTCTGTGGTGAGAAGTCAGAGGTGATTGATGGTTTACAGAAGAACGCTGATGGGTGATTCATCTCCGCCAGCCGTGGCAGTCTCCGTGGCAACATGAGTGACCTGTAATCTGTCACCCGGCTCAGAGGCCACCTCTCCGCAGCTCTGTGGGATGAGACATATACACTCCCTCTGCTTTTCTTCCTGAAGCATCCCCCTACATCTCACTGAACTGTGAAGTTGTATTCAGTATGCCTGTCTATCTGCCGGCCTGCATGTCTGACTATATGCATTTCTTTCTGCCTGTCCATCCCTTACTTCAATTACTTTTAGCCTCTCTACAGCTCTTTCAGGTGTGAATTGAGAGGACATGCCAGGAAAAGTTAGCCTGATCAATCATATGTAGAAGTATCTTAATTGGTCTCAGTTGAAGATTTATTTTTATAAATGTCACAGCATGCAGTTGTCAACCTCTACATGTCTTTGTGCTTTTTTTTGGACGCTCTGTCCTCTTTTTGCTCACAGCACTTATCTACATCCCAGTAAGCCACAGCATGATGAAGAACCCAACACACTCTACCTGGCAAAATGCCTGCATTTCTAACTATCTGTCTGCTGGTCTGGCATCAGTATTTTTCTGACTGCCGACAGGCTCTTCTGTTTATCTGCATATCTGACTGGCTGTCTCCTGTCTACTCGCCGTGTATGTTTTGGTATTCTCTACTTGCTTGCCCCGCAACCATGTTTCAGTGTGTTTTTCTCCTCAGTTTTATGTTTGCCTGCCTACATCTCCACCTCTCTGCCCACCTGTTTGTTTGCTTCTGTGTCTAGCCAACCACAGAGACTGACACCTGACAATGCAACAAAAGCGTGTAACAGAGGTCCGCAACAGTCTTGTGTGAAGGTCATTGAAACATGACTGACAGGACAAGCGGCTTACTCGTTTGGGGGGATAAATGCAGCGCAGCCACTGTGACAGTTGCTGCCCACCCCCTCACACAGCTTTGCCAACAAGGCAGTCTAAGACACACTGGATTGCATCTGTACTGCATACCTTTAGAAAAGGCCAAAAATAAACCCTTGAGAACGATGAGTTAACACTCAGTGTTACTACAATATTCAACAAAGGAAATATTTTAGCAAACCTCCAGAACATGCTATGAAAGTAGAAATGTGACACTGTTTGCCATTACAGATTGTTTTGGTGCCAGATGGCTGTGATTAACACCCCAAATAAACTACAATGAGTTTGTCTTAGTGTTAGTGGTTTTACTATAGCAGTGTTGATGGAAGTTGGCCAATATTCATGGCAGGTCTTCCAGCATCAAATATTATAGTGATGAATAGCCTAAAGGAAGGCAGGTCTGCTGTGTGATGTAACAACCTATAAATAAGTGATGCAACTACTTTGTCTGCTCAAAGAGCAAAGCTTCACTGCAATGAAAAGAGATCAGCTGGTGGATCAGAGATGCACCAGTGCCAGCAGTAGGTATTTGAACTTGTCATCTTGGTGACAAACTTTGATCTTTGCAGCTGAACTCAGGCCATTCTCAAGACTAAAATTTTAGCTTTTATGTTTTGAGCCAAAGTAACAGAATCTAGAAGTGCACAAGTGTACCTTGAGCATCTTGCATTTTATGTGTAAAAGGTGCTTTACAAATAAACTTTTTGTGTTATTTAAAGCAACATTCATGCTGACACACACACAGACACACATTAAATACTTTTTTAATAGCTTATTGATCTACTCTTAGCTCTTCTGTGTCTTGGGCTCGAACTTTTTTATTCCAATATATAGTTTTTCAGCAGCTACGCTTTATGTCCTCAATAAGTAGATATCATTATAACTAAGTACATCAATATCAAATTTCTCTTAAAGGTCACATCTTGGCTACTTTTTTATTTTAAGGAAACAATATTTACAAAGTATATTAAATGGTAAACCATTGGTGTTTGGTGTGAGGTAAATGGGAGAAAGATTCAGGATAAAGTGCAAATAAGAAAAGTCAAAATTAAAAGAAACATGATGGAGGAATGTGGATTTAGAGGAAGGATGGACAGGCATTTTGTGGTTTGAGGATGCTCACACAGGCTGGGAGAACTCCGGGGCTTCATCATTGACATTTGCCATCCTCACACGGACCGTGGCGGTGCCAGAGTGCGGCTCATCTCCGCTGTCCACCGCCATCACCACAAATTCATACAGGTGGTTAGGCCTCTCATAGTCCAGTCGGCCCGCAGGGAAAACAGTCCCATGGGGTGAAATGCTGAAGTCCGGGCTCAGGGTGTAATAGGTGAGCTCAGCATTTAACCCTGAATCACAGTCCGTGGCCAGCACTGGCAGGAGGAAAGACATCACACAAGGACCATCAATTAGCAGTTAATCGAAACAAGCTGATGAGATGGCATCAGTTGATGAATATGTTGACATCTGTGTAGATCATTATCTCTTCATGGCCTTGCTAAACATGTAATAGATCATAAGCTCTGACAGCTACAATTACCAGCACACAAACTGCACTGTGCCCTGCAGAATTATCCCAATCATTTGCAAAATGAGCTTAAAGGCAGCAAAAAGAAACTGTGAAATGAACAAGCGGTATTTTCTACTGAGACTGTTTCAAAAATCATTTTATTCTGAGGTAATTACACAGAAAAACAATAGATTTATTTCTAATGTGAGATTTTTTCATAAGACTAGAGTCAAAAATATTGACACCCTTGGTTGCAAAGCTAATTTAAGTTTGGTGAATTTCACTTAAACTCACTGTTTCATGCACAGCCCCTCCAGCTCATAAGACTTGCATATTGCATATTCTTTTGATGTGTTTATTTCCTCTGTGTCAAGCATCAGCACAAGCTGCCTGTGCATCTCAATTCTTCATTCTCCTTCCATCTCAGCGCCTTGTGATATAGTTCAAAACCAACAATTACTTGTCTTTGTATAGTCTGTATAATGTGACTGACTCATTAAATGTTAAAGAATTTAGGGAGTGAATTTCCCTTTAAAACACTCTGTCACGAACGCTCCACAGTTTTAACCAAAGATGATTCAGTATATCTTCTTTACCACCAGCGTCAGTGGGTAAAGTTGAAGTGATATCCTCATTGTAAAGTATTCATCTGTCTAGAAGTGGGTGATGGGCTAATGGGGATTTCACCCCCTCTGTGCCGCAAAACGTTGACATTTCATTAGTATGCTGTGCAGTCTACCGGATTAAGAAATTAAGTCCTTTTTCAGAACATATTTTTTGTCGCCTATATTTGAATCGTTATTGAACTATAAAGTAATTTCTTTGCATTGTGTATCAGCTACAGTCTATTTATAGTATAAAGATATACCTTTCCCATGGGCAGGTCTTTCAGAGGACTCCCTGTTTTCACTCTCTCTACCTTTGATCCCTCTACTGCTGAGTTCTTCCTACCATACTGGTTGTTTTATTTTTTGTGGATGCATTGGTTTGTATTGGTTGCCATTTTCTCCTTCCGCTGGCTCTGCAGTGCCAACAGTTTCCACCCCTCCAAGCTGTGTATTCGAATGCTTTCAAATTAAATTTGTTCCATTTTTCTCACCCAGAACGCACTAGAAACAATTGCACAGCCAGATATTCCCATGAATCACCTATTGTACCCCATGGGGGACAGACGTCCTACGGGCACAGGAACATTTGACAAGAACTAAACGGTGAACAAGGTGAAATGTAAAAAGAATAGTTCTGAAGTAAGGGGCGTTTTTTTGCATTAAATGTGCATTTTCTAAACTTTCAAGGGTTTTTGGGCCTTTTTCATTAGTGAGCAAAATGAACTGTGGAAAATTCTCAAATGCATCCTTTTCTATCTAATGCTGTAGCTAAATATGACAAATGTATTTTAAAGGTACAGTATATCAAAAACCCTGAATCTCATGAGTAGCAGCAAACAAGAGAGGTGCCAAAAAACAGATTTTTGGAATATAGGTTATCATATCGTAACATTTGTTATACATTATGCAATAAGCAATTGCATCTGATTAAAAGACATACTGTATTTCTACACTTTTGGTTTATATTTGTACATTTCCACTCCAGTTTAGCAATGGCAGTACAAACACCTTCAGCCTTATAATTGATAATTATAAGGTAGCCTCATGCAGTCATAGATAAATTGACATGCCATTATTCATACAGCACATAATAAATCAAAACAATACTGTGTCTTTGTCGCTTATAGTTTAGTAGAGTATAATTGAGATTATGATCACAGATCTGACAGATCTATTTGTTTCTTTCAGTATGAAAAAATGGAAGCATTATGGTCCTGTAAGTTGAAACAATGATTCAAGATTAAGCTTTCTCACACAATACATTTGTTGTTTTCATGTAGAAAAAGTGACTTTTTTAATAGTTTTTCTCTCCACTTCAAAAAGAAACAGATGGATGTGAAATATGGTGTGAGAGGAGTCTCACCCTGCAGCAGGGACGTTGCCGTGGTTACAGTCTCAGGGACTCCATCCACACTGTAGATGGATTGGAGGAACTCCGGGACACAATCATTCTCATCCGTTATCAACACCTGAACCTGATTAGCGCCAGCATGAGGAGAGGAGAAGAGAGGAGAGGAGAGAAGAGGAGAAGAAGAAGGAAAGGAGGCAGACAAAATTAGAGTAGAAGAATACAAAATTAGCCTCCCTCAAAAACCCTCAAATCCAGGAGACAACCATATGAAATTCTCTGTACAGGACGCTGACCCCAAAACTTAATCTAAATTGCATTTTATAGCTTCTCAAGTTGCCAGTTCAACACATCCTTTATCTTCCACTTCATGATTTTCCTGAGTCAAAAATAGAAATGTTCTGAGAAAGAACATGTTCTCACTGTGTGTGTTTTCGACAAAGGCCCTTAGCTGCCCTCCGCCCTACATGCTCCCTGTCACCACTGTGTGTAAAGTGTGAAGTGACAGCTGAGTAATAGTCCTGAAATAGCTGGGATAGGTTTTCCCAGTCTTCTTCTCCTACTCCACAACATGTAGCTGAGCAGAAGGAGATTTTCCTGCTAAATCTGTGGTACAAAGTAAGTGCCTGACATGATAATTGGGTGACAAAATCGCTAAATTAATAATTTAAATGATACTGAATCCATGAATAGTTTATGTAGAAATATTCATTTGTGAATGAAGTTTTAGGATTTTGTATTCTCATGCCAAGTGCCTCAGAGTGTGTTCTATATTTTACACAGTTCATTTCCAGATCACACTCAACAAAAAGCATTTACTGAGAGACAGAAACAAAAAAAATAATTCACTGGGGCCTGTGGTCCACTTGCTAACATTTCAAAACCATTCAGCCATGCCATTCACGTAGACAGCCACAAACTCTGCCACTTCTCCTTTGTGGTTATCGCTGTGTGGTGTGGTGTCAAAAGGTCAGCACTGAGATCAGATCATTGCCATTAACGCAGACTTGTCAGCCAATATGAGCCATGTACCATTTAGGTATAAACTGGTCAGTCTGAAAGCTTTGTGGAAGCCCAGTGGGAGCCCATAATGCTGCAAATCTCAGCAACAAAGCCGATTTTAATTTTAGTTTATTTCAGCAGAGTACCACTAAACGCTTGTGTGAAAGATGCAATAATGAAACATCACAGTGGATCTCGGCCTTGGGCTCGGTTGACCTGACTGTATGAACTCTTATATGACTCATGTTTGCTGCCTCTATCACTCCGTAATGAAACTAACCTCTGTGGCAGTGCTCAGGCTGCCGGGCTCCTCGCCCGCTCGCACCATCAGCAGGTAGCGCCGCTGGTCACTCTCATAATCTAGCGTCCGGGTCAGACTGATCTCCCCCGTCTCCTGCTGAATACTGAAAAGGCTGCTGGGATTGATCAGCAGGCTGTAGCTGATTGGCTGCTTTTGAAAGGAAATGGCAAACACCACAAGGAAGCTGCAGAACAAAGAAAAAGTGATTAAAAGAGGAAGGAAAAACAGTCTTTAAAATTCAATTTTAGTTGCACACATGTTGAATTAAAATCGAAATCCTCTTCTACTGCATCAGCACTGTGCTGTAATGAAATCAATGACTGTATGGCCCATTGGCCACGTGCTATAAACACGGTCAATCAGTACTTGTCAGTTCTGCGTAATAATGTAATTCTATTATGCAGATGTCATATCAATGTTTGCTTTTACGGTTAAGCGAGTTTGTGTTCGCCTAATGGTGTATGATGATGATATATCAATTTATGCTTGAGTACGCTGGTGTGACTAAAGGAATATTCATCAACACAAGTCTTAACAGGTAGCGTTTAGAAATCGACATATAAGATGAGTGTGTCTTTACGCGGGTCTGCATGGCTTTGTTTTTGCAGAGATATGCACTGTTGTGTTTATTTGGCTTTAATTGTTACAAATGTAGGTTATTATACAGTGTTGTGTGTGTAAGAATGAATCAGTGACTAACAGTATGCTTTCATGGCCATTTACAGATATGAGGTATTCTCCTTCCATAATCCTTCTGCAGTATTATTGCATTTTAATACTGTTTTTCATTATATTGTACTTTTATTCAGCAATCAGACAATTATACCTATTGAGGCAATAATAAAGAATCTGACAAAGAGTGTTAAGTCATAACCACATGGGAATAGACTACATTTGAATAAAATGACTGCAGAGAGATATTACATTGTTTTCCTGTGTGAACCCTAATTCATCCCTGCTTATGTATGTATGTATGAGTGGATGTTAACACGTGTGGTACTCACGGCTGTCCTTCGGGTGTGTTCTCTGGTATGGAGATGGCGTAGCTGGTATTGGTGAACTGCGGTGCTCTGGCTCCTGCCACCACAGAGAGCATGGCAGGAGCGCTGCGGCTGCCCAAGCCGTCTAGGGCAACCACGCTTAACAAGTACTCTCTGTCCCTCTGAAGCACCAGCCCCGTGGTCACCACCTGGCCTGTCTTCTTGTCCACTGCAAAGCAGCCGTCACCACCTGCAGGGAAATACAATGACATTATTTTTCAGTACTGGATGCAAGCCCATCAAACACTCCTGGCATGAACACTAACTCAGAAATATTACCCGAATGGCAATTGGAAATTCTGTTTGCTGGGTCTGCTGAGTTACAACACACACAGATGATTCATATTCAAATTAAATTTTAAATAAAATTTAAAGACATCATCAAAGAGTTTGGACATATAAATGACCGAACTCACAGAGTTAACTTGGTAAGTTTAAACCAAATGTTCTGTTTTGTACCACAAGGAAAAGGCCTTGATTTACTATACTAGAACATTTTTTGTTAAAGCCTCTTGATAGTTTCAAGTTTCAAGATTCACCATGCTCTTATCGTTCTAAAAGTGAAATCGACTATGATATAACACCCAATGGATTAAAAGATTCAAAGCAGCTTTATTACAATGACTGTTTAATAGCTATTTTGTATTCAGGCAGTATGGTAGATATTCAATGGCAACTTTCAGCTGAATTTCACCCTTAGTCCGCAGTGGCTCGCTTGTTTCAAAGGCAAACAATGACTAAGCAGTCAAACTTTGAAAATCATTTCCACCTGTTGAACAAACATTCAAAATCACCAAAGACGCATTTTTATTCTCACCGGCAGAATATCTTTTCTATAGTGTGTGGAGAAGAAAATAACAGTGCCTCTGACTGTTGATGTTTTATTAATGTTACAATGCATGCTCTTATGTCCATAATATATAATACATTTTATTCACTTCACGAAGCCTGCAGGGAAAATGTTGGTTTTCTGAGGTCACATGAAAAAGATTATACATTAACCAACTAATCATAAACTCTCATACTAGACAGAGAAATGGTTGTATTGTGCGTGTAAACAGCCCTGACCTCCAACACAGTCACTGGTGTTAAGAGTTCTCTGTCTGTATCTATATTATACACTGGTACAAAGTAGTAAATATACAAAATGTGCACAGTATGTGGTTAAGTGTTAGACACCAGCTTTATCTTTGAACTAGAGAACAGTTGCTACACACTAAATCTCTGTCATTGTTTGCACCTGCTACACTTGGCATCATGGATGATTTATTCAACTAGCTACCATTCTGCCAGCTTGCATCAGGTGACAGGTACATGAAACGGTGACAAATAGACTTTGATCATGATCAGCCTACTGCTAGCTTACTGTAACTTTAGTTCAGACTGAAATTGAATAAATTTGTGCTTTTTGTTATCAGAGGCTACATTTGACTTTTACGGCAGATTAAAAGGTACACATCTGGGTTGCGCAGTTGGTTTAGTTGTTTAAGGTGCTGACCGAAAATTGCAATGTGCCTCTATTCCAGCCTTTGTTGCATGTCATTTTCCATATCTGACCCGTCATTCCCTGTCATCTGTCTACCGTTAACTCTCTAATAAATGCAGAAAATGCTCCCCGAAAATACTTTAAAAAAAGGTACATGTTTGTTCAAGGGCCCAAAAAGTACCTGTGTTGGTAAATCTGTGAAAAATAAATTAAAAATCTCAATCAAATTATCTGCTTTGCGTTTTATTAGTATTTAAAGGATAGGTTCACAATTTTTCAAGTCTATCTTAAAACAATAGTTAGGTGACTCAATGGAAACTAAAAGAGGTTTTGCTCACTGTAATCATTCCTCCTGTTTATACTGACCATTAGAAGATCCCCTCCAAATGTGCTCACAATGTAAGTGATGGGGGACAAAATCCACAATCCTTGTTTTGAGCAAAAATGTTTTTAAAGGTTTATCTGAAGATAATATGAGGCTTCAGTCGTCTGAGTTAGTCAAATAATGTGGATATCTTTCACAGTGACAGTCTTTTTAGTAATAAACTCCTCTCTACAGACAGTGTTTTCCTGTTCAGCTGCAGTGGAAAGATAGTAACAAAAGAGCGAATTTGGCACCAAAATCACAACAACTTTGAAAGATACTGAGTTTATTTTACTAATTTGGACAGCTGAAGCCTCATATTAGCTTCAAAGAAAATTTTAAATATATTTTTGTGCGTGAGGAGGACTGTGGATTTTGTCCCCCATCACTTACATTGAAAGTAAATTATGAAGGAATCTCTTAATGGCCAGTTTGAAAAGACAGAATGATTATAGCAACAAAAAAAAATGTCAATGAGCATTTGGGCACCTGACTGTTTTAAACTTTTTAATTTTTACATAAATAGTTTTTTTATGCAGGTCTTGCAATGAAGTGAAGAGAACAATCTCACTAAAAGGTCCATTTTGTAGCTGCTCTGGAGGTTTCAATTATATCACAAGATCTTGATCAGCAGATGGAGTTCCAATGTGTCAAGGAATGTCAACTGTACCAATGACCACAAATGATAACTTTAACATCTACACTTCCATGACTCCATCTGCTGATGAAAATCATGTGATATGACCAAAAACGCCAGAATAGATACTAAAGGTGAGATTCTTTTCTCGTTATGTCAACCTTTTTAAATTGTTGTATTGCTACTTTAACATAAGTAAATGATCTAAATGCTTTCTGCTGCTCGTAAAACTGAATAACGGAGTCAGACAGACTGACCTTGCTCATCAAAAGCCATTCTCATCCTCTTGAAGTCTTTACAGTTAAGCACAGGATAAGAGGGTTAAATAAACAATGTGAAATCTTGACAATGGGTTTAGATTACTTTGAAGAGACACTGTTTAGCTGGTAAGAGCTGTACAAGGTAAACCTTACCGCTTATAAGAGTTCTTAGCATGGTCATATTGACCATGGCTACCTTGTGATAATTGTGGTTTAACTCGCATCGGGGAGCTCTGCCATGGACTAATGCAAGTCAGAGGGAAGTCAGTAGTGTTTTGTAAAGCACCATTGGCAAGATTAGCACATCCACCCATCTCTGACATGCCAACAAACCTCTATTCCCCTCAACCACCAGGGGGTCTACCACTCTGGCAGACTTCCAACAGCCCACTGTGTATAGTTAGTCTGTGAGTGTGCTTGCATGATGCTGTGTGTGTATGAAACAGAGAGAAGCAGACAGATAGACAAGAGTGCATGGTAAGTGCATAAACAAATGTGTGAAGGCCTCTGGCTGTGTGTGCCATTGCGCATATGTGTGTGTATGTGTGTGCATGTGTGTAGGAGAGAGAGAGAGAGAGAGAGAGGGACAGAGATACAGAGGCAGAGAGAGACAGGGTGACAGAGACAGAGAAACTAATGGACACCTAAAGAGTGTATGAATGCATGAATGAATGTGTGAACGCCTGTGGCTGTCTGTCTGAGTGACTGTGCTTGTGTCTGACTAGTTGTATTTATTTCTGAGGCTCTATAGCCTGTCAGCCTATTTTAACAACAGCACAATCTATTTTAATACAATTTCCCTCCTATACATTTCTGTGTGTGTGTGTGTGTGTGTGTGAACAGCAAAAGACTTACCATCCGACAAAAAGTACTCCACCTCTCCGCTTTTGCCCTCGTCCCCATCGTGAGCCTGGAGCTGGTAGACAAACGTTCCAGCAGGTGCCTCAGGGGACACGACGGCTAGGTAAGGGTACGGCTTCATATTCCACTCAGGAACGTTGTCATTGACATCAGTGATCTTCAGCTTCACCTTGTTCAGGTACCAGTCTGGGCCTGGGGGATAGCGCAGAGATAGTGACGGAGCTGCGGTTACTGAAAGTGACAGCTGTCATGTAACTGTGTGTGTAGAGGGGAGACAAGCAGCCAGGGGAATCCGAAGCACAGACAAGCAGCGAGTCAACTGAGGGTACAGGTATGTGAGATATAAATCCTCTCTAGAAGACGGCAAAACATAATGTTGCAGGATTAGAATAAATCTCAATGATTCCTAGGTCTGCAGAGTGGAACAGATACCAGCATATTGACAGGTTCTCGTTTCAGCTCAGAGTTTTGGTCAAAGTCAATTACCACACTATCTTGTGGCAATTCACCCACTATCTTTCCACATCCTTTTGCTTTGCCATAGCTGCCTGGCTTGGGAGATTGTTGGAAGTGGATGTCAGGAGGGCTGTTTGGGCCCATGGTGGAGATCGGTGGATATGACATTATCCATCCATTCTCCATCAGGGCTCCCATCCAGGCATCCTGACACAAAGGTTCCCATGGGAGAAAGCCTCAGCCACAGTCTCATCTACCAAGTCTGTGTAAAGCTACCTTGATCTTCCCACAGGGGCCTAGGGATGATGCCTCATGGCTGCAGGCATTTTGTCGCCTGCACACTGCCTCACTGGAGTGAATAAGAAGATTCCAAGAATCCAATTACCAACTCGTTCACCCTGAGCCGGGGAAGACAGCAAGAGTGCACAGGAGCGCCCAAGGAGAAGCGGTGTAAAACTGCGTTGCAGTCTCTATGACAGGAGTGTAGTGTGCCTTTTGCTGGAACTGATAGTCGGGGATCGTTATCTACATTAAATACAATGACACGATCTGGAAACAATGTGCACAAACAACTCCTGACACTGTCACAGACAGGATCTAGGGCACATTTTGTGTAGAATCTATTCCTGCAAAGTGGAGCAAGTCACAGTATTGTGAGCTAAGACACTATTTCCGCAAATATTTGCTGTGATCTTGTGTCAACGTGGCATGAAGGAATGCCAGAAGAGCTGCCAACCAGTTCAGCAGGCTGTGATCCACAGAGGCCATCTGCCTCACCCCAGAGAAGAAGAACCCCCTGCCAGGACGAACACACAAACGCACACAGATAACAACACAAGCACAAGGATTTGACAAACAGGCAAGTAGTGCCATCACACCCAGACACATGCTTGTGCACTTGATGTAACTGACATTAGCATGTCTCTTTCTGTCTTCCTGTCTCTCTCTCTCTCACACACACACACACACACCACTGCACACTTACACACAGAGGTGAGTTACTTAAGGGCTAAAAGTAACTATGGATTTGAAATCCCATTATGTAAAAGGTCTCCTGTCTGTGACCTGAGGCTATATATGTACTTTTTAATCCAAGACAAAAGCAGCAGGAGTTTGCAATGCATCCTTTCACAACCTGAGGGCTGACTCAACAGATGTGCTGTCGCTGTACAAAACAGTTCTACTTTAGTGGTTTCCATAATATTGTGTAACATAATGTCTCCCCAAAGTCGATTATAGCTGATAATAGGAAACTATACGTTAGTAATGAGCAGTACATGCATACAGCAAATGATATAGAGTCTTCAAACTGTATGAATTGCTATAATAAATCTTTTACAGCACCTAGTGTTCGCTCAAATGAGTTGGAAAGCAGAAAACAGATGCTGAGATCACAATTTCTATTTCTTTTTTAACTGGCTTACAGTTAAGATGCATTTTGATGGGAAATACAATGCGTTGCACTCCGGACTAGCTCGGGAGTGTTCACAACTGAAACACAATAGCTATAAAGTGTGTGACAGCTCCTAAAAGGATTGTTAGAGGGATAATAAGAGAAGGAGGAAGAGGCAAGAGGAGAGAATTAATCTAGCTTTCTGCTCAGGCTTTAAAGTTGCTCTGTGGAGAGAAAAGTTCTGACTCGGATCTGACGATAGTTCGTTTTGGATAAATAGCCACCGTATCATGGGGGCAGAGAAACTAATCAATGTTCAGATGCTATCTTCCAAAATGTCGACAGCGGCAGTTTATGCACTTAAAGCCAGATCATCCTGCTCCATAGGACGGAACAATCCTTTCGTGATGAATAATGAGAAAGGATAAAGATTCTATTGCAAAGTAGAAGGGTTTAAAAGGCACTTAATCAAAAAGAAATCAGAGCTCTGGCACTTAACATTTAGTTGACTATCAAATCTTTGCGGGGAGCAGTGCAAGACACATTCCTTGCCTCCTGCTTGTTGGTATCTTTCCCAGCCATGTCTCTGTGGTAATGGTGGTGATGATTTTACAAGGCTCCATCTAATTAGCTTGTTATAGAGAGACTAATCAGAGCCAAGGCAGATAATTAGAACCTATCAGCTCTGGAATGATAATGAAGAATGTACTAATGTGTGCGTGCGTTTATGTGTTTTTGTGAGGTGAGCGACCGATTGTGTGCACTGTAGGAATAACACTACTTTTAGAACTTAAATCTTCCACTCATTGATAGGGCACCACCCTTATTTACGGGAAATAAGTAATTCAAATTTAATCAGTCTCATGACCAAGAATTGGAGTTCTTTCTGATACAGTGACCTCTGTCCTCTACTTCCAAAGACTACAAACAGACAACTTCTAGCTGATAAATGAGGACATTTATTTATAGCTAATAATAACTGAATAAATGAAGCATTAATAAGGAGTACATGATAATGGCCAGGCGACTCCGGATGCAGTATTTCGCCAAGCAGATGAGGGCGTTCCAGCGGATTACTTCAGGGCTGACAGCAGAGGTCCTGGCCAAGGAGTCGCTGGCAGTTCACCGAGGCAGTTAGACGTGGCCCGGTAGTATGGTCTCTGGGATCTCTGGGGATTTGTGGTTGAAGTCAAATAAAATTACTCTGGCTACACTACTTCTTTTACTAGACTCGTCGGGTAGTAAAGTTGGCTGGATGACAAAAAAACTTCAAAACAGAAATACTATAAAAACCATGAGGCTTAATGTTACAAAAATATAAAAACAAAGAAAACAAGTTTTCAGTTGATACTGCGGCACTCCAAGGCTTGTTTAGAGAAAGGTTAAATTGTGTGTGTATTTAAGGTGAGGAACAAAAGAAAATCAGAGAAAGCTCAGATTTGAGGAACAGCATAAGGATCAAGAGTCCCTCAGGCACTTTTTATCAGTTTGCAAAGTTTTGGGCATGGATAAGGCACTTCCCGCCAAAACCGCTAATGCATATTTAATTCCTTTGCTTGGGACTTCGCTTGGGAGTTTGGGACTTTCCTAAGATGACGGCTTTGTGACTAAAATGTGGCTCATATTTCTTGATTCTAGTGAATTAGTTCAATTGAGTTTTTACGCGTAACAAATCACACTTCTATCCATCACTATGGTCACTCCTCAACAGTGATTTTAAAACATGGACTGCATGTTACAATTTATTATCCAAGCTTTCAAAAACAAACAACACATGGACAACAATGACTCAAACATCATTTCATCAGTGGCCTAAAATTCCTCACTAATTTAACTATTAAAAATAATTTCTACTATTACTAGTAAATGTAAAAAGGTTAAAGCAGCAATTAGTGGTTCACACAATATAGAAAAGACAGAATATAGTCTTACATTAGTTACGTTAGTTAGATTTCCATAATATCCACATTCAATAGATGACAGTGTTGCCACGCAATGAAGAATGTATTAAACTATGATTCTGATTAATTCACACTGACATAGGAGTTGGACCACCTTACAAGAAAACATTTGCTTAGTGCTGCTAGCTGTTTTACTGGGTAGTTAGTAGAGCTCAACCGATATATTGGTCAGCCGATATTAGCCTATCACAGATATATCGGTATTGGTGTATGTGCTGTCCAATATGCGCCAATATACTATATCTATATATTTTTATTTTTTAAAGTTATATTGGGGGCATTTTATGTATTTGATCCTTCTTCTTAATTCAAATTTAATATATACGTATCATGCTCTCCATTACATAGCTTTGTCACAAGTATTTGATAACCACATTTAAGGGATCATTGCATTGTGTTTATGTATATATTCTGTATATATAAGATTATCAGCTGATATATCGATATCAGAATTTTTTTACTCCCTAATATTGGTATCGCCACTGACCCCAAAAGTCCAGTATCGGTTGGGCCCTAGTAGTTTGACAGCTTATTCACATTAATTCAGACTTGGCTCAAACAAAGAGAGAATATAGTGAAATCACTTTAGGAATGTACCCTCTAACTTATGATAAAGGTCTGGAGATAAGCGAAACCCAGAGTGAGAAGGAGAGAAATGGGGAAGGTGTGTGTGTTTGTGTGTGTGTGTTAACATGGAGAGAGAGAGAGATACTGAGGGTAGTTTCTTAATCTGGATGAATTTCTTTATCCAGATGTAAAAAATACATTTCAATACAAGTAACTCAAATCTCTCTCAATGTGGATGTGGAATCCTCCTGACTTGGGTTCTTCCCTGTGTTCCCCAGCTAAACTGACCCAAGTGGTCATTAAGTGTTTATCTCATTATCTTGTCAGCCATGGTGTCTCAGGAGATTGAGAGCACCAGTGCTCGGCGTAGACAGCCTCAATTCTGTCACCCCCACTGTGAGAGGTGAAAGGCCAACTTTGCAGATCCTGGGATTCTCTGAGAAGGTCTATTCAACCCACCATTATCTCCTTGCTGAAATTCAAAAGAGAGAGGGTTGTCCTTCCTGCAGCACGGGCAAGTGGGAGTGCACACAGCGTGCTCTGAGGCTGTGAACGTGTGCGATTTCTCTCTGATCTGGCAAGTTAAGTGCGGAGCGGCTGTGAGCGATGCCCCGTGAGCATCAAACTGACACAACCTGCCTCACCTGACCGAGACAAAAGATGCAATCAAATAAGCAGGCGAGGTAGAGGCTCACAGGCCCCACTGGATTTTTCAAAGTCAAATATGCTTTCTGCGCGCTGTATGTGATAAAAGCGGGTCTATACTGTACACTACAATCCCATAAGGATAAGAGCATCTGCTGGATGACTAACGTAATAATGTATCATAAAAAGGTGGATGACAGGGATGCACTGCGTGGTTGGCCAAGGCTCAGTGAGTACAATGAGTGTGGTGTGTTTGCATGTGTGTGCGTGCATGCGAGATGTGCATGAGTGTGTGTTCTATATCACTGGAAGCCATTCTGTAGATGTTTCCTGCTGTTAATCCTCTCCTTGGGTAGTTGCTATATAAAGCTGCTAAGTGGCTTGCCGGTATGAAAAAAAAAAGTTGTCTCAAGTGCTTCTGTGCACATCTACACTGCCCACAGTACAAGGACACTGAGTGTGTGTGGGAAGAGGATGAGAGGGAAACAGTGAAAGAGAGAGGCACAGATACAGAAACACAAATATCTACAGAGGGAAAGAAAGAGACAGAGAGGAGGAAGAAGCAGGCAGCGGGGAGGAAAGAGTATTGTGTGATGCTTATCAGAGAACGTAAAATAACATTACAGAGACAAGAGCACAAGGAAAGCACAACAAACAGCGGGGCACAACAATAGATGCTGGGAGCATCCGCGTTTGAAAAGAAAACGTACAGTAGTAGAGCACAGACCACAAGAGGAGAAAATTAAGCTAGAATATAGAGTGTAATTAATATCAGAGGTTTTTCTTATGGATCTCTTGTTCCTCCTATGTCCAGTGAGGGAGGAAATTAAGATACAAATATTTCAGTGTGGAATTAAACAAATTGCGTCTGCAAGCATAAATATCAATGGCCCGTGCAAGACATGGCGAGTGAGTGGAAAGTGAAAATCAGCTCAATGGGGGAGTAATAAGGTACATTAACCAAATGTTTGCGGTGTTAAGGAGGCTCTATTCTAAGCCGCCCTCCCCCCCATCTCAGCTCTGCTTAAAGCAGAGTGTGAAGCCGTCAGCAGGAGATCAACACGCTAAAAGCACTGGAGACAGAAATCTATTAACTCTGCACCACACACCCTGGACTCTGTGGCTCAGAATGGCTGACACACTAACCATGTAAACACACATGCAGGCATTTTCATCCCACAACAATTACAAACGGCAGACGTGTTCACGTTCTGCACATTTTCCCACTTCAGATCTGCATCTCTGCAGTAAAATCACATGAAAGCATTTGATTAAAGCAGGAAAAATGTGTCTTTTGGCAACCACATTTTGCAACAGTATCACCAAGGCTGTGGCACAGCTTACAGTTGCATGTAATGGATTTTTTTTTTAAACAGATCACATTAGCATTATAGACAAGTAAAACATATGAGTGTAGTATGTTTGGCATCAGCATAGATAACTAAGGGGATATTTAGAGTTTACCACCAGCTACTATCTTGACAGCCCACTGTAACACCACCAGTATCTTTTAATGTCTTTCAAAGGAACAAGAATCTCCTAAATCGCAAATTGACTTTGTATTTGGAGAGAGAATTTTCCATTTATTTCAACATAACTGGGAGCAACATACAGTGGCCTACAGAATGAATCTTTAACGCATTCAGACATGGTAGATGCTGCTTGATTCATGAGATAAGTGATAACAGCGCAATCAGAAATATCTGTGAAATTAACATATCACAATAAGCACTCAAGATGGTGCCATCCAATAACGACCTGCTACAAGATACTCTCCCTTGTTTGTGTTTGCCCTATATGTCTATGTGTATATATGACTGCATATGTATACATACACAAAATGTGTGTGTCTATACATGCATACTCTATACATACAATATGTGTTTATATGTTTTTATGTATATTTTTTGTTTTTAATTGTACATCTATTGTGAATTGCAGGGAGGTAGCCATAGCAAGTATGTCATTGCACTTGAATGCATATACCAATGGCAATAAATTTAAACAATATTCAAGTGCAACATTTTCATATGCAGCATTATTTATTACAGGTCTGTATCCACAAGGGAGTATGAGGAGCTATTGCCTCCTGAGATACAGATTTTGTCAACTCATCTCAATGTACGTAAATACTCTCTGCATAAGCAATTTCTTCTCCTTGCACAAACGATCCCTTGAGTGTTTATTGAGACTCCACAACCCTTACAGTGTAAGTGATTCACCAGCTATTGTACTTTTACAGCAGAGGGTTAGAAAAAAAAAGATGGAGATAAATCCATGTATATGCTTCACCCACCTATCTATCGACTGCAAAGACACACAGCAGTAATTTTTAACTTGCAAAGTTTCTTTCATTAAAGATATTCAGTTTCTCTTTCCAATCCCTAATGCTGTGGTCAGCTCCAGCCTGTGAAACCCTGAATAGGATAACTGGTTTGGAAAATTGATGGATGGATGGATGGATGGATGGATAGATAGATGGATGGACAGATGGATGGGTGACTGGATAGATGGATGGATATCTCCCATTAGACCTAGACAGCTATAGTCTCTTTACTGATGGTCTCGTTTTTTTCTTGTAGTTCAGCCAAAAGAATTAAAAACTCATTCAGTTCCTTTTGTTTTATTGCTTTGAGCAGAGAAAAATGTGCCATATTCACATCTATTCACTCACATAACAAAAGAGGATTTAGAGAGCAGCAAGTGTTGAATGGAGATATATTGCCTTCAGGGAAAGGGCATATAATATAATTTAGTTGAAATAATTTAGATTCTATTTAAAACTATGGCTTAAACTATGATTAAAATAACAATAACTTCACAATATTTACTGCATTGAAGTGTTAAAATTACTTGGAAACATTTTCACTTCTGCAGCCCACTTTCATATCTGCAAGACATCTTGCTACTCATTTTTTCCACACAGTAACGCACATTAAATAATTAATGCACTGACTTTGGTCTGTGGTGAATCATGAGCCTTAACCTCTGCCAATCAATTAGTGAAAATAGCCAGTCATTTAAAAAAGCAACATGTGAGTTATTGGCTGAAAAAGAAAACAAATACATAAGCTGACCAATGATTGATAACTGATTTAGTGTTTATTTGAATAGTAGAGGAAGGTACACTACCCCCACCTCCACCCACATTCCCTTCATCGTGCTAGAGTTGTGTGTGCTGCTCGTCAGAACTACACACAAGGCCATATAAGTCACTGCTTATTCTAGAGAGACAGATACTGTATGTATTTCTCTTCACTCTGTAGAATCCTTCGAAACTCCAGAGCCCAAGGCCTCAATCCCACTAAGACTGCGCACCGCAGGAACTGCCCAAACGCACGTTTAACATTAAAAATGATAGAACTCTCAGGAAGAAGGATTAGCTCCAGTAGTAAGCAGTCAGCAATCAAAGGAATACTTCAGCATCCCTGTCTAATCGCAACGTAGCCAATTCAATTCCAACCTTCACTGCATGCCATCCTCTTCACTGTCACCGTGTTTCCTGTCTATACTGTCAACAACCAAATAAAGGTAAAATCTCAAAAAAAAAAAAGAAAAAAATGAAAAAGGAACACTCAATACAAAATCTATCTTATGACTAACACTGACCCCTGTAGATTTGAAATGTGGATTTAAGAAATTTGCATTATGCAGCTATAGCTATGGAGCTATTACATTTGTCATAAGTGCCTAGCATAAGCAAATGTAGTCAAGTGTGATGTAAACAGCTAACCACGCTAGCAAACAAAAAGGAAGCTGTTATCTGCTTCTGACATTGAAATTCTGCCATATAAACACAAGCTTGTAACATGCTGAAGCAACAAGCTGACCAGACATCACTTAAACGTGAACCGACAGAGGAGAGGAGAAGCAAAAATACATCCATGACAGGAACGTTAGTCACTTTCAAAATGACTCATCAAACCCCTGCTAGCCATAGACATGAGGATACAAATTTTCCCAGCTGAGATGATCAAAATGTCATGTCTGTACTGAAAAAGAGGTCTCCTTCCATTGTGAGGAAACTTCTCAGGTTTTAAGTCAGTAAACTCAGTCAGATGCACAAATAATGCAAGCAGGGTGTTGTGATCTGGACAAAGATACTGTATGAAGGCAAAAAAAAAAAACACTGAAGAGTAAACCCCCTACCACTAAAGATGGAAACAAACAAAGAAGCATCAATTTGACGTTCAAAAGCCAACTGTATGACTTGTTGTGAGGATTGTAATTGATTAATATTGCATGAAACTGTTTTTTTTCCGCTGAAATTATATTACTGACTGCCATTTGTCTGAAATATTCATTTTTCTGTCATGTACAAGAAACGTCACGTTTTTCAATTTATGTTCAATGAAAAGTCTATATGAATTGGCTTATTTTTTGACAGAGTTTAGTGACTTTTAAAAATATACTGTATATTTTGCAGGGATCAAATTAATAAAAATGGAAAGGAATAAAATCAAAACACGGGTGAGGGTAGAATATAAGATCTTATGATCCTTTGAAACTTTTCTCAAAGTGTTAGAATCAGTTTGTTTACATACAGTAATCACAATCCTACTACCACACACACACACACACATCCTATATTTGTTCTAAATAACACATTTGTGTAAGACTATTTATAGTTGATTTATTGTTCGGAGAAAAATTAGATAACCTGTTTTGTTCTTTAAAGTCTGTTTTGTTATATGAGATTAATACCAAAGTAAACATTACAATTAAAATATATATTTTTCTAATAGTTTTTTTTTAATTAGCCATTTTTAATAATTACTTTGCACCTATTATATGGTATGTAAAATAATAAAGATAATACAGCGCTTGTATCTTTAATGGTGTCAGTCTAGGACTCCCCCTTAATCCAGAATCGTGGAGTCCTGTCCTTGAGCAGTCGACAAGCAGGGCTGTTTATAGGCTGAAAGTGAATTTTGACAGCTAGAGATATTTGGAAGTAATTACTGGTAAACATCGGGATTGATCAGAAACCAGCGCAACCCCCTGCAGATAAGGGTATTTTGTGCTGTGAGGAGAAATCCCATATTTGCACCTTTAAGATAAAAATTTCATACCATCTCCATGTTTCTGATGCACAATCTTCACATACATTATTTAAGCACAACTAAGGGGGAGAATATTTTCAAGTCAACAGCTGTCAATGGTTCCAGTTCCAATTTCCATCCCACCAAAATGTTTGGCTTGCTCTTAAAAGGAATGTGAGTCATGCTGCCGTCATGTTGTTATATTTGTATTATGACAAAGTTCAAGACACAAAGAACCTTGAGAAGATACATGGTTACGTTTGCTGTTACAGTTGATTATTTGTTGACAGAATTCAAAGAGTGTCTTATATATATAATATAGTCTTGTTCTTGCTGTCAATATGTTGAGAAATATGCTGAGAGATTTGATGTTTTTGAGCATGAGTTGAGACACATACTGTATTCTTCCTGCACCATCAAACTGTTCCTTTCACTCCTTCCTCCTGTCCTTGATAGACAAAGGACGCTTTATTGATCCTTGACTTTGGCTCTAAATAATCAATATGAGGCAGAAAAAAGGCTGGATTTTGTGAGATTGAAAGCCTACAATGGCAATAATAGTTTTTCACAAACACCTATGCACCGAACTGCCAGTATGGAAAACTCAACTCAATCCTTGACGTTAGCTGTCAAACAAGGGTCTGTTGATAATACCCATAGTATAAGCACTCAGTTCTTGCTTTCACACAAGTGATCACACTTTTGTACAAACACTAGGCTTAATATATACTTGGTAACTTAACTCTCTTGACATTTGTCTTTTGGAAACTTTGTTCACCTTTTCCCACATTTACCTTGGCCACAGTATGTTGAAATGAAGAGAAATGATTAACCACAGTTTGCAGCCTCTTCTACCTCCTCAAAGCTGCCATGTTACATATGGATAAGCATTAACAGAAATAAAATGCACACAATAAAATCAAATTTTATATTGATTGAGTCATATTACTGAGAGTAATTTCTTAACTGTCCTTGCCATTACCCATTGCAAAATTTCCACCTATACTGTATGTTCCAGCAGTTATGGTATGCTGCTGCTATTAGTTTCTGTTTAAAAAAAAAGAAGCATAATGCACAGAGAGTCAATGTCAAGGGTTTTGATCATCAGGATATGTGTATGAATATAAATGGGAGGACAAGGCTTCGTAATGGATATCTTATTATCTCATTTACATGTTGAATCTTTTTAATTAACAAGTTAGCCACCAATATCTCCAAGGCCAACCTGAGTTTTGTTTGGGTTACATAAAGTACGTTTGTGCAAAGATTAAATTAGTATTTATATTAGTATTAGTATTTTCATCTGACACTGGGTAGACAGCAATGCATACTGGTACTTCTCCAAGTGCAGCAGTGTTCATTTCACTGTAACAAGTTTCAAATTTAAACCTAACAAACACAAAACTCAACAAACCATCAGCAATACTAACGGTGAAGCTCATACCTTTCAATCAAGACCCCAACAGAGTACCACCAACGCACACATTAACAACTAGGCTTAAAAGTCCACTCACCATCTCAGCAAATGCTAAATACACCATCAAAGCCAGCAGGACCCAATGCTCCCAGCAGATCAATATTATTCCTACAGCATAATGAGGGTGGTAACAGGTTTACTGTTGAATGCAAGATAATTAGCTTTTCAGTTGTGTCTTAAAAAAGACACACTATTGTTGTTTGCATTTCTTAAGGCGAGTAGCTTCAAAGTTTAAAGGCCCTGATTGAAAATACTTATCCACACTTTGAAACAGTCTGAACAAAAGAGCTTTCTCTGCAGATATTTTGTAAGATTACTGCAGATTGGTAGTTAAAAGCTCCCTAAAAGAGGCTGTAGACTCCCAATTCCTTATGTAAGAGTAAGATCTTAAGGCCTAAAAATGGATCGGAAGGCAACACAATAAGCTAAAATGGGCATGCAGCAGCTCTCCTCTTTCTTTTATTTCTGTTTCTTCTGTCTTGGAGCTTTTGATTGGCAGGTGGAGATAAATAAACAAATGGATGGAAATGGAAAAAAACGACATTAAAGTGAATACACATGATTGACAGTGTTGTTGCTTCTTCTCCAATGAAACGCGGGAGAAATAACCATATTATTCAAGGTATTAGGTTACAGCTACATAAGCACTACATTAGCAGTCAAGTATTGTATCTTCACAACTATCTGTGATATCATACACAATTAGATCTGGTTGTGAAGTGCGGTTTACATTCTCTAATTTGTGAGAGAACAATATTGCTGCTATACAAACACTTGACACTTGTTGTAGATATAATATGCACTCAAGCATTTGCTCAGTACCGCACACGGTGCTCTCACCCACCCCCTTCCACCCACCGACCCACTACACTACAGATGACATGGATGTGCAACGGCACATATGCACGCCCTGTTGCACAGTTCACAGCAGATACCAGTCATCTGGAAAGGTGGCAAGGAGAGTTAATCTGGATGACACTGCTAGATGGAATATTCCTATGCAATCTCTCAGTAAAAGGATCTAAGTATACAGATATAAAATGTTGTTTGGCCTCTCCTTGCCCTGCTCCACACCTTGCTCTGGGCTTTCATTTTCCTGCCTGGAGCAGGGAACATTTGGTGTATATGTTTTCCCTACTTGCATATACCATGTGTGTGCATTTGTGTGTTACACATATGTGTACACTGCGTTTGTTCGGTATTGAAGTTTTATCGAATTGTGTCGTGTTTGTGCATCCATGTGCATTTGTGGGCTTTCGCGTTTAATGTCAGCGTGGTGTACCTTTGTTTTTAAGTGTGTGTTGCTTGTGTACTGATGTGTAAAAGTAGCTGTATGTGTGTGTGCGTGTGTTTCCAGTAGAAAGCAGATGAGTGAGATGCACCCCTCAGCTCACACTTGCCTGGGGTTAAGAAGAAAGTGTAGTTCCAAGAAACCCAATGCAGCTCCAGAAAAAAAAAAAAAAATCCTCCAGGAATGGTGAGCAGGGTTAGGTTTGATGTTCATGAAGGTAGAGAAGAGAAAAGAAGATAAGAGAAGAGGAAATAGCAGTTGATACCATGTTGCTCTCTTCCATTCCAGCCGGAAAGGTGCAGTGTTCATACAGAGGCTTTCATTTGGTCATTAGTCTCTATCAGCACCCGTCTGTTACTGTTAGTGTGTGTCAGAGAGCTATCTCTCTCTCTCTGCCTGGTTTGATGATGGAGAGGTAATTTCAGCTTTATGATGGTGTGACTCTAATGATGAGGATGGGAGAGCTGAGAAGGCGGGAAACTCTGAAAAATACTTTGTGTGTTTCTGCGCGTGTAAAAGCACATATCTGTGCTTTGTTTTCTGGTGTATACAAACCCGTGTGTGTGTGTGTGTGTGTGTGTGTGTGTGTGTGTGTGTGTGTGTGTGTGTGTGTGTGAGCGCGTGCATATGTGTGTTTGGACACAAGTGGGATAGAATCCAACTCCTACTGCTGTCCCCATCACCGAATGAGCTGTTAATGGAGAGTAATGAGGGAGTACTTTCGTGGCAGATGTGCCCTCTCTACAACTCTGTTTTACCCCGAGACTGTAAAACTGACCCAAGCGAGACATCAGCAGGCAAGCAGCCACTCCCCGCTCTGATTAATCTCTGTACGTGTTGCGGGAATGTGAATGGTTTGTTCGCTAACTTTGCCTCACGCTGCTGTACCCCAGGAAGTAAGAGTAAGTATCATTTCAACATAGCACCTAGAGTCACATTAAATGACAAAAGCCCTGGCAGTGTCAGCCAGGCCCAAAATCTGTTAGAGGCCCATCTTCTTCACTGGAGTGTGAAATTATTTTAGCTCTCTGCTCATTATAGGATTTTAAAATGCATTATAGTTAGGGCTTTTATGGTGTGCCGCGGCATTAATTCAATTTGCCCCATTCACAGTTTCTTATTATCAAGCTCAGTTCAAGCTACAGGGGGAGGAAGCTGCTGAGCAGTGCTCCCCGGCCTTATCTCTAAAGGATATAAACTACACTACCCAGCTCAATCAGAGCCAGCCCGTACTGCTCCATCCATTCATCCACTATTCCTCTGTCTCTCCCTCTCCCCTTTCCTCCAGATGCTGCTTCCTGTGGCAACCTCCATCTCTCTTTCCATCCTCCATCCTTCTCTCCATTTCCTTCTGAGTTGGTGATTGATGGAGGTTGTCCTCGGAGCCCTTTCAATATCTTTTCTATAGAAACACATTTATAGGCAAACGAACATAAACACACACAGCCCATGCACGTTCAGAGACACGTGCACACACAAACACACACACGCAGCAAAGCCAGGCAGAAGCAACAGAGGGAGCCGCACAGGTTTAATGGGAAAACAAGCCACAGTGTATGGGTGAGACAGCATTAATCTATCACTGAAACCAGAACCTGGGTCTGTGTTTGTTTAGTACACCAGAGAGGGAGGCATTCTGGGAACACCCTATCACTGTCTGTTATTGTGCAAAGGTACAATAAATGTGTTGAACATTATAAATGTATTCCTGTGGAAGTACAACAGATTAGTATGGAGCAGCGGTGTGAGCGTGGACTCCAGCTCTGACAGTGTCCCTTCCATGTAAATGCTGCATGCTTGCATGAATGCACACTGACTAAACACACATGGACATGCTTTGTCCATTGTCTGCATCACATGTACGCACACGTACACAAAACATGCCACACACTGCACTAGTCACATGCATTATAGTTTAAATCAGCATGTGACTGTGGTTTGGCTTGATGGTAATGGGGGAAGAGGAAGAGAGGATGAGGATAAAGTCCTCATTTAGATATCTAATCCAGTGAGCAGTCTGTCCTGTGTGGACCATCATCTCCCGTCATTAGCAGCAGGCCAGCAAGATTAAACAAGATCAATGTTTATCACCCACTGTGTGCGAGAGAAACCAAGAATTAAACTCCCCTACCTCATCACGATTTATCATAATATCTGGTATAAGAGCTATGTTAACAATGGATATATATAACATAAGTAGGTAAGAGCCATTTTAATCAACTTTAATGCCCCAAATCCATGATAATGTTCACACATTCCCATCGGATGAACATGATCTCATGTTAATATTTTTACTAAGTAATGCTCAATCCGTATGTAGTATAAATATATGGTGATCTCAAACTCAATCCAAATATTAGTACAAGCTGAGTGACTCATTTGTAACTTTGAACACACGATTATTCATCAGCTAACTGAACATTTCGGGACGAATCCTCAATTTGGTGTTTGAAAGACGCAGCCATTTCTCAGTCAGAGATATCCATCAAACCAAGTTAACGAACATTCACACAATTAATTATTGAAATTAGTCGATTAAATAGCAGCTGCAGTGTCGTGGCGGAAAGGGCAGCAGTAATTATAAGTCAATAACTTGTGAAAAATGGCATGGGATACTGTAGACAGACGCTAAACAGAAACAGATATGTAGTGTGCACCGTATAGAAGACACGAAAACTCTAAATTCTCACTTTCCCCACATCTTTTTTTCTTTCATTTCCTTTGTTTCATTGTAAGTAAAAGAGCTAATGAGTGCAGCAAACTCTGTGCTCTCACTTCCAGGTCTTGATCCTTAATGTGTGGCAGTGGCGCGTGTCTATGTGTTTCCACGGCAAGGCTGGCACTGCTAACGACACAGCAGCACCCCCCCCCCCCCCCCCCATCCCATCCTTCTCAGCACATCATAAGACTGTAGAGACCATATGGTCTGATTAGTCCACAGAATTAAGCCCTACACTGTCGAGGCAGAGTGAAAGATAGAAAGAAAGCCATGCACGTTCACTGGTTCCGCTGAGAACAGACACAAATTGGTAGCTGGAATGCAGTTAAAGCAAGAAATGCTCACACGCATGCTCCACATGCACACGCAGAGACACATCAGCCAAGTCTGGAACAAGCATAACAGAAATGTCCAAATACAGATGGGAAGAACATAACAAAAGCATACAATAAAGAGTCCAAAGCCAGCTCACAAAACAAACAAAAATGGTCTTTTGTATGTCGTCCTTTGTGGAGATTAGATCCTCTGTTTGCATATCTGTCTCTACATCAGCCACTCTCTCACACACACACACTCAAAGTCACAATCGGAAATATCCATGTAACAGCCCATGTACCCCATGGCCTCTCATGGATGTTGCTCATCAGCCCTAAGAGGCACTACATTTTCTCAACATCAAAGACACCTGCTACTGTAATCAGCCCTCCTCTGGCGGTGATGGAATTGTAGACTGTCTCTCTGTTTCATGGAATTGACTGAATAACTGAACCAAGAGATGGACATCATCTTCAAACACATTTTCTGATCTGAGCCACAATTCCCTTGCCTTCTATATAGTCTTTTTGATCGCCAGTCAGACTAAAATTTAGCAAAAGTCTTTCTCTTCATTCTAGCATCTCTTTTTGCATGGCAGTCATTTTCATCTTTTTAACAAAAGCCACACCCTCACTGTGCAAATTGGTGTCACGCAATTACTGCAATTTCTGCAATTTGTGCAAAGTTCATGGCATGTCAAAACCTCTCACTAGGCAACTAGGACAGTCTTTTTTTTCTTGCATTAAAAATCTCCTTGTTCACAGTTCACCCGGCAAAGATTTCAAAGTTGTCTGTGTCCTGTGTGTTTATCAGTGCCTCCTTGGGCCACCGAGAGTGGAGCTGCAACCATCGTTATGCTCAGTTAATTGGACCTTTGGGTACAAAAGGTTGAGAAATTCAAGACCAAATAGATAAATAAGGACAAGCACTGAATTCCCACGACATAACCCGGCGCTAGCTTCAATTTTCCCTTGCTCATTCCAGCCTATAGGCAGGCTTGTCTGAAAGCCTGATTCATTAGAGTGCTTCAGGACAGTTCTATCAGCCCTTCGACTCAATCACACACTTACCTCTTCGAGTTTGTAAACTATCAGTAACAGTCTGTCACAGCCTATTCGGTGACATATAAATTGTTGTTTAAAGTGATGTTTTGTGACTAGGAGCAAAACAGCTCCTGGTTAATCAATAGCACAAAATCAATTCAGCATCTCTGGGGAAATGCCACAGAGAGGCTATCCAGAATGCAAAAGTGGAGCCAAAACAAAAGTTTTAGATGAACAGGGGAAATGGCAGGTGTGAAGGGGACATTCAGCCAGTGAAATAAACTCTGCTGCTGTGTTCATTACAAATCATTCCAAAGTTAAGCAATCACAGCATAAACAATGGGAGAAAATGAAATTTATATCAACAAAACACTCAAACATTTGTCTCCCACTACGCTGGTGGCAGCGCATCATGGATTAGATTTAATAAAACAAAACCTTCTCAGCTGGTGATAAGCTTCTTGCACAATGTGCAAGTGCAAGCTCATATATCATACAAATAGACACCAGGTTGCACGATGGCATTCTGGGAATTTGTGCCGTTTGAGGTCAGCAAGACATTTACCTGACAGCGCCTGCTTTCGTGCAATGTCTGGAGCTGACAATGTCTGTGGTAATGGGCATCAATAATTCAGACCCTTGGCCGGATAAAAACTTGCTGTCGCCATGACTGTCCTCACAGTACTGTGCCATATGCAGCACTCACATCTCCCCCTTAAACCTCAAACGCAAAGTTGCGTAACTGTTTATGTGGGTTGAGGATTCTGCAGTAATGACATATACATTGCTCATGCAAACAGAATGACAGACATATACATATTCACTCGTTCCACGTTCCCGGTTCTATGATTATGTTTTTTGGCAACTGAAATCAACTTATCCTGCTCTGACATCAGCATACACACACACACACACACACACACACACAAACACTTTCTCTTCCTTTTTCTCCTCCGGTTGTTCAGGAAGTAGGGATGCACCAATCTGATCCGCCAAATGGTATCAGGTCAATACTGACCTGATTAAGTGAATCAGGTATTGGCCAGACGTGACCAATTCACATTAAGTGCAGTTTCTGTCATTGTCATTATACAACTTGGTGTTTGGCTGCTTTTGTCATTAGTGAGAGACTCAGACACAAGACTCAGTTTTCAGCTCCACAGCCACACCTGGACACAAGAAAAAAGACAGAATGATGTTGTTTTAGAGCCACAGAGTCCGCACAGGGAGACAGGTAGTCATGGTGGACAAACAGGTCAACAAAATGTCAGACTGACACTGAGGACTGCTGTTTGCTTCCTGATTCCTACCAACAAGAGTCAGGTTTTATGCCTAGAGCGTGGTTTCAGATAAGAAAACTGTTCCATTTTATAGTGATTTGTAATGTTTTGAAGGCACAGACAAGTGAGGTCCTGCCGATAGGGGCGTCAAACCAGAAAAAGCAGATGTGTGTTGTTGTGGAGGACAATTGTTATTTTGTTGTTCAATTTGGAGGACTAGTTTGAGAGTCCCTAGCCTGATTGACACCTCACATAAAAAATGATACCAATTAATTCACCACAGTGAGCTATACAGATTTCAAATTTGGGAAAACTAGAGCACTGGTATTGGATCAGTATGCTGCGTTAAGATATCTGTATCGGGAGAGAAAAAGTCATATCGGTGCCTCCCTGCCTGGTAGATGACACAAAATGTTCTGTCTCTCTATCTCTCTATCTTTTGTTTCTCTCTTCATGCCATTCCAAAGGGCAGGTCATACTTTTCTTCTTGTCTTCCCTCCATTTGGCCCCCAACAATTTTCAGACAAATACTAGCACACATTGCCCTTTTCGATGCGGTACAGTTCTTTATTTTCTCCCACCCCCATGTGCCCTGTAGCCATCCACTCTGCACTACAGGCTAGAGTACATGCACACCTCATTCCCCTCCTGCCATCCCAATAGTTTCTCACTCTGCCCTCTAACCATCTGACAATTATGTTTCGTCGAGCTGACCTCTCATCAGCAGTATACAACTCCCTGCCTCTGATCTGGCTGCCCTTTACTTATCTTCAGTAAAGCTTATAGGCACACAGAAAAAACAATCACGCACAGACACACATTTTCACACTCCTTCCATCTCTTTCTCCCTCCATCCCTCCCTGTCTTTCTCTCTCCTCCTCAGATTTCCCACCTTTGCCTCACTTCTTCACCCCCTTGATCTTAAAGTCACGTTGTGTGACCATGCCGTCAGCGTTACAGCTAATCCTGACCTTTCTGTGCCCCTAATAGTAGTGCGTTGCATCCACTTTAAATATCTCTCCTACATGTACAAGAGAGCTTTCCTTTTTTCCTTCCCTGCCCCTGTAGTCTGCTTAATCTCAAGTTAAAAAAAAAAACTGTGACACACACACCTCCCTTCCCTCCTACGTGGCGTCAGATACATGTTAGGACTGTAGAGAAGAGAGAACTGCAGGGATGTTGCTTAGACACATCCATTTGATATCAGAGAGACCACAGAGTAGAAATCAAATGCTGCAGGCATGTTACAGCTTCACAGCATGTCGTCAGAGGCAACAAATCTGTGAATCTCTGTTGTGGGGGAATCTGGATACTGAAAGGACAATCATAAAATTTGCCACACGCACAGACTGATGCACAAACAAATTTGCACAATTAGACACATGGATACAAAAAAAAAAAAAAACATCATGTACATGCACTTGCAAGCACACGCATGCTGACAATCACACAGAAAATAAAGCATTATTACCACAGGCATTTTTTTTTTTTTTTTTTTTTTTTTTTTACTTAATTGAATAAATGCAGACAGCTTTTTGTGAAATTGTTTTCTACTTAAACAAACAGCCCCACAGTCACAAATTACAAACAAAAATGAGATCCGGTCTCTTTCTCAATTCATTTCACATCACAAGGGGAATATGCAAATATAGTTGGGAGGAAAAAAATGAGTAGGAAAGGGGAAATTGGATTAAAGACAGCATGAGGCGAGATGCTGACTATGAGACAGAGATGGGAAGAGGGTGAAGGACAGAGAGAGAGAGCTGAAGAAGGTTCTCTGACAAAACAGGCCGAGTCGAGGTGATTACCACAAGCTGACTGCCATCCTGCCCACAGATACCTAAAGGAGAGCGAGAAACCACTCCAATATCCCCCACTCCAACTCACAAAGGACTGCAGCACTTGTTCAATACTCCTCCAAACCGTCAAATACCATTAACAGATTCCTACTCAGGTGCAAAGAAAAGGATTCTTTGGGTGGGACAACCAAAAGCAAAAATTCCCCACCAATACAAATCTGAACTGACGTTCTCTGTGGGCCAGCAAAATCCATTTCAGGAAGAACTGTAGAGGTCCCTCACTCCCTCTCCTCAAAACACCACATAACCAGTATCTGTGAGTCATGAGTCATGGCCTACTTCCATTGCTTTTTTTCCCCTTACACTGCTGGTTTGATACACAAAGAGGCTATGTCAGAAAAATATCACTTCTTTGTTTTCTCTGGGGATTTTTGGTGTACTGAATATAGTTTAGAACGTAAATATTTCCCCAACATTAGCAGGGGATCTAGATAAGGAGAACTGAGAAACACTTTTTATGGGGCCCTGAGCAAGAACAGGCTCTTTAGACAAACAAACTGATGCTGTACTAAATCTGATGCATCAGAGTGGGAGGACCAGTGTCACAGCTTGTCAGGGGATCCAGAAATCCTGTCACCGAAACAACTACGCGCATGCAGTGAAGTGCTCATTAGATCTTCACCCCTCAAAAATGTGTCATGATCTCTGAATAAGAACAATTATTTAAAAATACTCTGATTCTGAGTTATACAACTTAATGTTCTTATTAAGTTAAAGAAAGTTTGGAACAAAGTATAATTACAAAGAAACAAAGTAAAAACATTTGTTGTTGTTTTTGCAAAAGACAAAGTAATACCTAATTTTGAAGGTGTAATTAAAAAGTAAGTGGTGTAATGAATCAAAGCGCCGTGATAATAATATGTAATATAAGGATATTACCTCAGAAATGAGCAAGTGCAAGCCAATATTTTTTTCCAAGAATGAGCCCAAAACTGGTTAAACATTGTAATTGTTCACACTGAGCAGTCATGTATGTTGCACGTGTGCATTAACACAAACATTTCAACAGAAAATGCCAATCACAACAATGACTAATTGTATCAGATCTGGATATCGGGAGAGGCAGCAGCAGCAGAAATCAGAGTTATGGTGAATTATATATATACATATATATAATATATATAATATATTTCATATTCTGAGAACAACCACATTTTGGTGTATGTCTTTTTACGCATAGATGACAAACGTATCGTGGTTAAAATCTGCGCAAAGCATTTTTGCACAACACTCCATTTCCTGTTCATAAAACATTTCAACGAGGTACAACATTCAAATGGAACATTGTTTTTGATTAATGCAACAGAATACAAAGGCGGTTCAGTGTTGAGATGTCATGTCTTAGAGCCATGGGGAGGACGGAGGTTGAGTTTCTGGTAAGTACATTTTCCTCCAGGTAAGTATGTCAATGAGGATGTGCCCCATGCTGAGAGTAATCCAGAGCTGCTGTTCCATCTCCCACTTATCTGCAGTGTGCCAGAATAATTTATCTGAGATATCTAAGTGTCAAACTAGACTTTTTAATCTCCATTTGAACAGCACAAATAACAGCTCTTCTGATGGCTCTAATCATAACACTGAACCCACAGCAAACTTATTAACATAAGAAAGCCTCGCACCACTGTGATTAGCATTTCATGCCCACATTAACCAGTTAATGAACACATTCGCCACATGTTAAGCAAATCTGCATCCACCAGTTAATAACCACATGTACTTTTTTTCCCCCACACAGACTGTAACAGACCTGTGTATATTCCTGAAATCATCCAGGAGAGCAAACATTAAGCAGTGATGCCCGTTAACAGAAAACCAATCACAAATGCATACATTTACATATAGGCTAGAAGAGCTGGCATTAGGGTAATGATGGTGATAGGGTAAGAGTGGCAGCAGAATTAATGATGTAGTATGGGTAACATTTCTTCAGTAATGGTACATCTGTATTAGGATGTAAATGACAGGCTCGCTATGTGCAGTGTGTAGACAAAATGAAAGGAAAACTAAACAGTGAATGGAAGTACCATGCTGCAATAAAAATATCTGTGCCTTTATAAAGGTTTACAAAGGTACAGATAGTTCTGTACCTTTGTAACAGTCTGAGAGGCTTTATATCATCTCTGGTGCGGCTTTTTGAGGCCAAGTTTATTTTATGCTGCTGTACTGAATTGTGTTTGAGTGTACCTGTTATTTTGTCCACACCTTTTATGTGAATAATGTTGTAAATATTTGTAAGATCGGCATGTAAGAAATGTTGCTGACTTGAATATTCTTTATATGTTGGTAGACTGGTGCCTGACAGTGATTTCTGTTTGGCATTCAGCAGGTGATTGTCAGCACCACGGACAGCTCTACTGAGAGTTCAGTGGTAAAATAAGACAATGCAACACATGGGGCCTTATTAAAACAGTTTGTTGTTGTACCTGGAGTCAATTTTAGTATGACTGCACAGCCTTACATACAAACAAACACCTACAAAGACAGATGCATACACACAAAGCATGTGTCTATGAGCTCGCTCCTTCATCTTTGAGACAGACCACTATTGTAAGCAAGCCAAACTGCAATGGTAGGAAGCGAATTTACGTGGGAGATTAGGTTATATCTCTCAAAAATAAAAAATAAAAAAACAGCTAAAATGGACTCCTTCACTCAGAGAGCTGTGTATGCAAGGATTGGGAATGAGACAAGCAGAAGAAAGGCCTGTCCTCCCAGACTCCTGTCAGGATTCTCTCTGGAAAGCTGTAGTCACAGGATAAAGGACATGCCATGCCTTTGATCAGTAAAGGAGAGTTTCGCAGGTGAGAGAGGTAAAATGGAGGAAGGTATCTGAATATCTGTCAGGCTAGAGTGGCTTATTTCTGTTACACATCTGTGAAGAAAAAAAAAAAAAGTCAGAAATCTGACTATTTTTGCTCTCTCTCTGAAAAACGTCCATACACCCCTTTTGTAGGAATGTGTCCCAATCAGGCGTGCAATTACAATCTAGAACATGCTGTGCAATGAAACAGCATGGCAACACAAATGAAAACACCGCACACTGTGTAGCTCAGTGACAAAGCATTTTAATTTCTTGTTTATGTTTTTTTTCTTTCTTGTTTTTAAGCTTGAAGTCTAACTTTTGGGGCAGCAAAACAAAACCCGAATAACTGATATGCATGAGTTTCACCTTTCCACCAAGAATTCAAGAGGTTGCCTGACTGTGGCAGTGCTACCTTAAATCCATGGGACTAGAGAGTGAATGAGAGGAGGATTAGAGGGGTAATGCCAGTAGATGAGAGGGAGAGGGTCGCAGTGGTTTGCCACTCTGCAAGGATTAGCTGTGAAAACAACTTCACAGTCACAAACTATGTCAATCAAGGACATAATTCACCCAGTTCACAAGGACTCATACATAAACACTCCAACGTATACAGAAAAACTCATCCTCTCCCTGCTACAAATGACTGTGTAGCATTCATATTTGAAACTCATGCATATCATTAATATACTGGACAAATATCAGAGTACATGGAAATCATTCCCCTGGATGCTGCATAGTTTAAGCTCATATGTCAGGTATGTGGATGGATGGATGATCGTGAGGCACACCTGTGGAATGAGTCTATGCTGCGGCTATAATGACAGCCCTGTCTGGCTTTGATGGATATGTCAGGCCTGTCAGGGGGGTGGGAGGTGGGGGGGCTCCACTGATGAAGGGTGAGGTGTCCAGATGGCGGCACAGTTTTACCATGTGCATGTAATGTGCAGCATTCCATTAAAATAGGGCATTATCACCAAAATGCAAATAATTCCTGGGGAAAGGACGGGGAGGGGGAAGGGAGAGAGGGGGAGGGATGCATGACCTAACTTAAGTGCGGATTAACAGTGGGATATTGTACACACCTCGTTTATCCTGAATTTTAACAGTGAGCTCCAGGAGAGGCTCTGTCTCCCTATCCAGCCTCCTGGTTATGGTGATATCTCCACTGTCGCGCCCCACGGTGACCGGAGAGCTCTCTGACTCCGGGTAAATCAACTCGTAGACGGCCGACTGAAACCTGGTGGGACTCAGGCTCGTTATGACCGAGCCGATGCTGGCATCTTCAGACACGTTGAGGGAGACCACGGTGCCAGGGTCAAGGAGCGCCCTCGGCGACCGCCCTGCCCTTCCTGACCCAGCTAACTCAGCAGGACGCGTTGCCCACCGCTGTGGAGCAATAGTAACCACTACACCTTTACTGGTCAGAGGGGGCCACCCATGGTCTCTGGCAAAAACACAGAATTTGACTTTAGAGGGGAGACCCAGGATAGAGTCAACCAGCAAAACTTCGCCTGTTTTCGGGACAACATAGAAACTGCCATTTTTGGGGAGTGAAATGTATGTCAACTCTGCGTTCTTTCCGCTGTCTGCGTCAACAGCCTCCAGCCTGTAAATCACGCTACGGAGAGCTGTGGTGTCATCTAAAGTTATGTGGACGGTGTCTGCACTGCGAAAAGTGGGTTCGTGATCGTTGGTGTCCAAAACGTCCACTTTTACCGACGCAACCTCGAAGACGGCAGACTCCGACAGGCGGGTCTGGCAACACACACCGACGCTCAGCAGGTATTCTGAGCGAGCCTCTCTGTCTAAAACCGTGGAAGTTTTTAGCATTATATTCCCCCGCTTGTGGTGGACGAAGGCGCGGAAATCTTCGCTGCCGTTTCCGTACAGTTTGAAGTGCATCCCGGAGACAGGGCACCATTTTTGCGCGTCGATGCGCCTCACCGGAATGCTCAGTCCGTTTACTTTAGAAGCCGTCGGTGAGTTCTCAAAAACATGCCCGTGAAAGAAAGGCAGTCGCTCCTGTGTTTGATATCCAGCAGCCGGTGTGAGAAGGCAGCATAACAAAACACCCCAAATCATGTTGGTGGCAAGTTATGTACCTCCAAACGACTCAGGAGGATTGATAGAAAATCATTAAAAAAGAAAAGAGAAACACTTGAGAAACATTTCCCTCATAGTTATCCACGGTATGATCCTTCCAGGAGACAGCTCTGAACTTTAAGCTTTTTCATCCTGGGAGATCCGTTTCTTGGCTCCATGCAGCACGGCTGCGTGCTGGCAGTCCACAGCGCTGCAGGCAGTTGGATGTATTCGTACCCAGCGTTCAGCACCAAAGCACCGGACAGCGCCAAGCGTGGGGGCGTGGCGGCGCACGGGGACAAAGCTCTTCGGTGAACCCCACCCTGTGTGATGGTCAGGAGGGTCCCCTCCTCAAACCTCTCCACGCCGGATGAGCCTGTGCAGACGCAGCGAAAGCCTTTCCAGCTGTATGACACAGTCTGCCACAAATCCGCTCTCAGCATAAAGAAGTGTTGATGGAGAGAAAATCTCTCATCCCCCCTGTCTACAGAAAGTCGAGTGAACACATATGCTCCTTTTTTTCCCCAGCGACGCTCTGTTTGGAAACCAACCAATAAAGTCTCCCAATACTGGCTCAAGCAGTCAGGGGTGCTTTGCTCAACAACACAGTAGTTGAGGGAGGCGTTACAATTTCAATGTGTTCACACACCTTCTCCCAGCTTGAACTGAACCCACGACCTTCTCTTCACAAAAAACTTTGGGTTACAGTTATGCACTGCATTTCTGCAGATTCGCATAATCACATGTTTCATTTACAGCTCAAAGAAACTGAAAAAAACAGTAAATGCATCAATATAAATGCCAAGTGCTATTAGCTGGGCTGTTAAGTTGTGTAAACATGATGATTTGAGAAAGACTCCACACATCTATGCACCCAGTGTTATATGTATACCAGAGTTCAGAATTAACACTGTCACCCTGATTGTTCTTCCTCTCCCTTCCCACTCTGCCAGTGTGCCAAGCTCCCAGAGCACTCTAAACCTAATCTGTAGGTGGCTACTGCTAATTCCCACAGACTGCACTCTTCCAATTCCCCTCACCTCTCCATATGTGACAAGTCAGAAGACTAAGTATTACATGGACTGGAGGGCTCTGAATTGTCAAAAAAGATAAGGAAATAATGGGATAAGAGAGCATGGCTGTACCCTCTATTGAGTCTGTCTCCCTTGTCATGTCAACCTTTACTTTAGACATGCACGGATCAATATTCATACGCACTGGGGGTGTGATGTTATGCTGGATATGCACTGTAATTCAATGTCACGCAATGGTCGTCTGCTCATATGTAGGCTACATCTATATTCAGTTTGAAAATTCATCAAAGCTCCCGTTGAAAGATCCTTATCAATTTGAAGCCACAATCCATCACTGCAATTTTAGCCGAATCCTCTCTCTGCAGTAAACTGTTCTTTTCAGGCAATAACTCAGCTAACTGGTAGTGAGCCCCCAGACAATTTTGAATCACAGCCTGCAGCTGGAGCACAAAGCTCATATTGGTTGATCGCTGTATTCTTTTACGTGGCACAAGCTGTGGGCTGTGTCGCCAGAGCCGTCCCACACTCACTAGTGTATACCATCTCTGACCTGAGGCAGGAAAGATATTTTAAAAATATGTGAACTAGAATAACCTTGGAACAAAGTGTGACAGGGCGCCTATTGATGGGAAATGACCTCATGTAACATCCCTGCTATTGTCATTTAAGTTTAAATGGTGACATCTAAAAAAGGACACTGTCTGAACTGTCTCTGTTCTCTGTTCCCCTCTGCAACTTCTCTTTGAACTACCTAAGTGCTTCATGAATGCAAATCAAATCCTGTCTTTTATCATGTTGTCTCACATGGTGAAATTTGCCATGACTGCCAGCATGGGAGATAGCTGTAGCAAAGGCTAATTCAATCACGGGGGCCAGGCCAGAGTGTGAGGGATAGTTTACTTGAGGGTTGCAGCAGTTATCTCCTGAGATCAAACACCAACACGCACATAAAAACAATAAAGCTGTGATACATTAAAAAAAAAAAAAAAAATCATGAAACATTCTCATCATCCCTCTTCTCCAACAGATAACTGAGAGCCGCGGGGCAGTGAGAAAAAAAAAATCGCACTGAGGAAAGCAGCCAACAAACATTAGAAAGCTTCATGTTTACTTAATGAATAATTGAGCAAATCCATTCCCTTCACTCAAACAGAAGCAGACGTAGCCTCTGAAGGCAAAGGTTGTTGCCTTCTAGCATTTAAAACACTCTGACTTTGCTTCTGTGCTCTAAGAGACAAGGGATGATGGGACCGAGGAGATGAAGGTCCCATAATGTAACTTGTATGTTCTTTAAGTTGCGAGATGTCCATTATTTTTTCGGGCAAAGCAGGGGGGGAAAAAAAAACAGGAAATGTGTGTTAATGGAATAGTTAAGAGGATTTGGCACTAACATCAGTTAATAGCCAGTTTATGCCACAGAGTAAGTAGAGTGTTTAAAATAGACTGTTCAGCAGTAGTCAATGAAATAATTGGCTGAAACAGGCAGGTTTATTAAAGAATGACAGGACAATTAAAATGGATGACTAAGCATCGCGCTCTGTCGTTGCTATTCATCTGTGAACGTTTATAGTGAACATTTATGGCAACCCTACCCCACATGTTCCCCTGGAAGAGCAGCAAAGAGCCATTTCTGGAAGCACCGTGACACTGACAGGAGCAGCAGCTCTGTAGTGCCGTTCACTGTAGTGTTCCTGTGTATATGGGCCCCTCAAGACATTTCCCCTCATCAGAACCTGAAGGCAAAAAGCAGTTAGAGGAGCTGGATAAATATAAAGACATTTCCCTCATGTATTAGGTACGGCTAATTAGATTTGATCTGTGATCCCCTTAAGGCTCCTACCACCTACTATAGTATTTAAGCTGTGCTGTAGAAACCACAACAGTATATTAATAGAGATATTAATTATGGAGCAACGTGTGCAACCAGGTTCATAATTTACCTTCACCAATAATCATGCAGTGCAACTAACAGAAGGTTCTTAAAAACTCCGTTTTGCACAGAACAGCAACAAAACAAAACCATCTCATTACCGAGCCTCTCTTTAGCTTTTTACTTAGGACACCACACCTAATAAAAGCTGAGGTTTGTTCATTGAAATACTCAGTATGTGTAATAAAATGAGAACAACAGCAACCACTTTGAAGGAAAAAGCCAAAAATAATTTCATGATTAATGCATGGCCTGTTGTTTTGATAGAAACAAAATGTGCAACTTCAGGGCCACATCTTGTCAGAGAAGCTCTTTTATTATATCTACATTCTGATTAGAGGAGCCTGGGGTTGTCTGAGTGATTAGCGTGCTAAGAAATGATCATTGATTTGAACAGTTACTGGTTCTAGCCCCGAACAATCACGACTTTCTTTCAGCACATTAAAAGATTTCTCACATCATCAAAAGACACAGGAGATAGTCATTGAAAAATAAAAGAAAACGAAAATTATCACAGCTCAGTGTCCCTCTTGCTTTGCCCCAGCTAAGAGATGAGATTTTTCAAAGAGGCAGTGATGATGTTCTCTTTGAAACACAGTTTAGAGAGTGAGAACATTACCTCGGATGCACAATGAAACTCAACTCAATTCTTTTCTCAGTTAATTATCCCAGCAAGACCCAGCCATTAGGCAGGTTTCCATTACTCGACCAGTTGTGCTATTTATGAGGCTGAGAGGATTATAAGGGACCCATTTAGGGAGAATATGAATATACTGAAGGCTTCCCGAGCCGAGCAAACTCATCATTTCTTCTGACGTGGTGGTCCTGCAGCATATCCTATATGATGCACACATGGGACTAAACCCAAGGACACTCCCACCCCTCATTAGCCATGGTTCAACCATGGATCCAGCTGTCTGATCTTCATTATCTGGTCTTATTCAGGCATTCTGAGCCTCCGTTTTCTTTGCAAATCACTGAGAATTGTCAGTGATGAGTCAGTGTCAGAGAGATGAAAATAGATCAGTTATGGTTCTCTCTGTCTCAAAAACACACTTAACCCTGCCACTTCTATTTCTATAAACTTCAATAACTTCTATAAACTCCATTGTTCATTTTTTCAGGGTACACTGTTAAGTGCCCTCTTAATAAGAGCAGCTCTAAATTGACTTTATGCTCCTATATCATATAGTGCCTTCCAGTAGAGATCCCTCATTTAAGCAAAGGGCCCTGCGGTACATCATTGCTGTCGATGTCCAGGAGGGAAAAGCTTTATATATTCAGTTCCAGCAGGACAAATTATTTCAAGAATAATGAGGGGGTTTTCACCAGCTCCCATGAACATACTGGTAAATTTTATAGTCTCCATCTATGTGCTGGGGGTTGTTTTAACAAAATATAGGCTACAGGCCAAAATGAACTTGCACAGATATGGTGACTTCAACATGTAGGTTAGCATAGTTAGCTGAAAATATCAACTTTCAACAGCTTACATTAGCTATATTTTGGTCATTCGATGTCATTCACATGAAAATAATACAGTTGTGGCCATTTTTTTTCTTTGTAAACATCTAAAATGTGTACAGGCTAGTATAGTTGTTTTCATGGTTTCCCTGTATTGGTTTCTCAATGCTGCTGTTCGTCCTGGAAGCTATAAAAAGCTCCTTATGTGTTCCCCTTTCCTTACACTGCTTATCATCCATTTTACCCACCTGCCAATTACTGCAGCAGTCATGTTAAGAATATCCTCCATCACGGTTCTTTCGGCGCCTCCAGCCACAGTGAGTTAAGGGTCTCTGACGCCCTCATCTGTCTTTTTAGAGGACTGCAGTGATTTATAAATATATATTTGATATAACTGTAGGCAAAGTTAAAGTGAACCAAGCATAAAATTATAGAGGAAAAGAATGATAGACAGTTAAAAAGTTTGAAATTGAATTTCTGATAAAACTACAGCGCACAGACCCCTGGACAATTAAGATTACTGTACAGAACTAATAATAAAATACTGATACTTTTAACTGCGGTGTAAAATCTGAAATCTGAAGGAAATGAAATTCTAATAAAAAAAAAATGTTCAAAAAGTCTAAAGTGGGGCAGTAAATTCAGAAATAAAACTTCAAAAGGCTGGTCGAAGCCCATTTTAGATGCTGTTAATAATATTGTTTATAACTGTTAGTACAGCACTGTAAGGTAAGCTGTATGTCAGCATTGTCAGACGAACAGATATGAACGTAGAGTTTTGTATTTAATTATAAAGACATGACATTTTCTGACAAAGACAAACCATTTAACAGTAAAAAGCCTGTTTAATTGCAGAATATATTGACAGTACAGTACAGCAATAAAAACACTGCCATATTGCTCCTATTTTACATGACTTACACAGCTGCTGCTCAGCTTATGAAACAAAAACAGTAATACGGTACTTGTACAGTAATGATGAGAAACACAACATACAGACAGGCTCACAGAGCACTTTCCACACCCATTACTTTCCACTGACAGGTGGCTTGTTAATTAAGAAATGCACAATATTATAATAATCATAAGAGCAAGAACAGAGACACAGAGCAATCGATCCCTACGGTAGTGATTTGTAATCACTGGGTCTAAAAAGGGACAAACTGGGCTGAAACAACTTGTCACAAAGGGAGCAGAGATGCACAGCCACAAAGCCCACAGACAAAAACAAAACAAAAAAGAAGAATTAAAAACCAAAAAATATGGATTACTTTGTACGTACGCAATACATACATGACATGAAATGACTTGACGTTGTCCATAGTCACTCATTACTCTGTCAACTGGCCTTCATTCACCACATGTTACATCCTCTTTGTTACTTGTGCCTTAGTTCATGTATTACATGAGTGCTGTTGCATTTCTCTACAAAGCTTCAGTTTGTAAATAAGGGCACCACAGCTGCTTCTTCACAGCTTTCTTCTCCCTCAGCTACCGCAGGATCCTGGGAGCCGACCTGTCGTCAGTCAAAGTCTTGCGGAGCCTCACCCCCCGGCGTATAGACACCAGCATATCCACTCCCTCCTGGGCCGCAGAAGACAGCTCCTGTGGCACACACTGAGCCCCATCCCCTGGCAGTGACCTGGGGAAGGGGAACTGACCCTCACCGAGGGCATGGGCGCTGGCTGCCAGCTCTCCTATCTTCTCCACCAGGCTGTGGCGGTTGGCAGCAAGCAGAGGGTCCTCCTCAGCACTGTGGGTGGCCATGCCGGGGGCCTGCTGGGCATAAACAGTCCTGTCCGCCCCTCCATCTCCACAGCCCCAAGCTGTGTCAGGGAGGCTCATTCGCTTCGGAGAAGCCCTCATGTAGTCACTAGCAGACAGGTCATCACCGTACAGAAACTCCTCGCTGCCCGCACGGTGCTGAGACGGGCTGGCGTACCCTGGAGAGTCTGGCACTGTGGGGGTTTTAACTGGCACAATGGGGGGCCGAATTGGAATGGGACCAGATGTGGATGGCGTGCGTCTCACCCCAGTTTTGGAGGATGGTGTTCGGCGAATGGTGGCCGTCCCCGAGGTAATTGCTCCTGAGCTGCTTCCCCCAGCACCGTTTGGAGTTTTACCTGCAGGCAGACCTGCTGTGCTGGCAGGTCTCTTGGTTTGGATCATGCGCCGGTAGCTCTGAGCAATGTTACTGTGGCGTGGGATGGTGGAGGACTTGTCAAAGTCTGCCTGCCCTTCACTGTCAGCATCCCCATTGAGAGAGTAGCACTCATAATCAGAACCTAGAGGAAACAATACATCATGATTATCCATAAAGAATACTGAAAACAGCAATGTTTTGAAGAGTGATTTTTGCAGCTGTTCATCTAAATAACATAATAATTCACAGTAATCACTGCAGGCAATGAGTAATGCACTTTCCAAATCCCAGGGCAGAGATTATCATAAAAAGTACATGGAAAAACAACAGAGAACACAAAGTCATATTTAAAAAATTAACAAAGATATTCTTAACATGTATATGTAAGTCATGGCGGGCTGTTATCGGGGAAGTGTTACCTTGTGAGGGTATGGTGTCCTCAGAGCAGGAGGGTGTGTTGGTTTGGGTGCTGTAGCCGCTGGAGTACTGCAGGGAGTCTCTGCTGCTTTTCTGCTGCTCCATACTGAGGCCTCTGGTCAGAACCATAGCCAGAGTACTGGCTGCTGGAGAGAGCGGTTCGCCATGCTGAAGCATACACACACACACATAGGGATATAAGCAGGTAGGAAATCCATAAAGATTAGCACACATTTACATATGCAATTCACCACACTACTATTCTCGAGGCATATGAATTTATATACTGTCATTTAGATTTTTATTCCCAGAGGACTCCTTACCTTGGCTCCTATGGTTCCTGGGCCGATTCTTCCTCTGTGCGAATCATCCGGTTGCATCCCAGAATACCCAAGTGGACTGGGCGGAGCTTCCAGTTCTCTCATCTTATCCACAGACTCCCTCCTACGCTGCAGAGTGCTCGCCAACGACGGCTCACAGGAACTTGATTTGGCCCAGTCCTGCAGCAGAAGTTGCAACAATGAGACCCACTTCCAACAGTCTACCTCCAGCGGCTGCCATCCAACAGCCGCACAGTCTTCCATTAACACGTGGAGGCTGCCAATTTGGCTCATGAACTGGTTAGATGCTGAGGTAGATACAATAGGCTATGACAGTGCTGTTAAATGATTGGGCCATCTCAGTTTAGCGCATCTTTTGTGAGGAAAGATTGGGAAAAAAATTGAGCTTGATGAGCAACAGCGTGGTGATTGTGAGGTTAATCTATACACTGATTAATGTGCAACGCAAGAACAAAAAGAAGCAAAGAAGCAACAACAGAGAAAACCCAAAAGTAAAATTGCAAATGAAAACAAACCTTCCAGCTAGGAACCTTTGATGTGGGTGAGGGGGTGTTGGATCCAGGGGAGTGGTTAAATGTGGGGGACGCAGGAAGTATGACAGAGAGAGGCCTGATGGTGCCAGTGTGAGAGAAAGCAGGGCGGAAGGTGCCGAAGGATGAGCATGAGCCAAACTGCGGAACGGACAGACAAGTCTGAGTCAGAGTGCTCAACATCTATGAATAGTAGTCCACGTCAAACCGCACTGCAGCTGTCAAGAAGAGCCCATAGGCCTCTTTAAGCTATAGATAACAATGACTGAAATGCACTGCACATCGTGTATGTGTGTGTGCGCATGTCAGTGGGTGAGTGTGTGCCCAGTTAACCAAGTAGATTGGTGAGATGCATGCAGTACTAACCGCTGTGGGAGAGTTGCACTCGCTGACAGACTGGCAGGTTTCTGAAGCCTCAGAGGAGGCTGAGCTTGTTGATTTCTGGGAAAGGGAAGAATGAATAAAACAGCGGAGGGGAAGAGGAAATTGAAAGATAGAGGTAGGTGTGAGAGATGAAAGGTGCATAGGAAGAGGGTGAGAGTTGGAGAAGAGTGTTGATGAGCTTTAGGAGGAGGTAGTTTCCTCTCTGAGGGCATCTATAGACCACATCCTAGATCGAAAATAAAATAGCCTGTAAGATCATTTATTCAGAAAAGAACATTGCAACAGCTGGTGCGCTGGTGTGCCGCTGAGTGTGCTGTGTGCTCTGCAATCTGTTCAGACTATGAGAGGCTGAATAACTTCATCAGTCTGGTGGGATAAAAATCCAACATTCGCAACTGATAAAGCTTTGTTGCAGCAGCTGATATAAAAACAAAGAGCTCTGTCTGAGTTTGGCAATCGAGCTTTTATAGAGACTATTGTGTTTGAAATGCAAACGTGAAAAAAAAAATTATATCCCTCCCAGACTGGGGGCGCCAGACGGGAAGGGATTGTTTTTGAAAAAGAGAGAATTATAGTAGATCTGCTGTGACAAGCGGTGTTGCTGTTGTGTCCATCTGCCCTGCAGCATTACCTCCTGAGGAATATCTGGAGCTAACAAGTCTGCTTTATTCCTGTTTTTGCTGTGATAAAATCACTATTTGTGTCCTGATCAAAGATAAGACTTTAGTATTATGGCTGAGACTGCTACCTGGCTAGTGATGTCAGAGGGCATGGGCGATGGAGGCTTAGAGTGGGTGTTGGCATCCTGGGAGACAAAGCCAGAGTCGTGGGAGGAGACGCTGCTGAGCCGATGGGCTCCTGCAGAGGGCATCTGGAGAAGGCTGTTGACAGGATATCACACATCAGTAACTCAACATATGCAGTCATAGTTTAGGATTGTGATCGTTAATGTTTTTATTCCCTTATTTTGTTCTGAAGCTTGTTTTGGGAGGAATAGGATGTAGGCCATGTCACAAAAAGCTATATTAAAAATTGATCACGAAAAGCTATGAACATGACGGCAGTGTTGTGTGAAAATTCTAAATGATGTCACTCTTCTAATTTTGGTGCCTCAAAAAGCATTTGAAAATTAACACCTCTTTGATTTTTCTTTTCCCTTGTACGTTAACAGTCGTTTTTGTGATTTTTGACTCTTTTTTTCTTACATCTCCTGATCTATCATCCTCACTCGGTGTCACTTTTCTTTGTCACCCACGCATTTCAGAAACATGCAACTTGGGTTTCTCACCTTCCTTCTGTACTGCTCTCACACTCCTCCTCCTCCTCCTCCTCCTCCCCCTCTGGAATTTATCTGAAGTTATCATTTCTCCTTAATCCTCATAGTCTTGGGAAAGAGGGTATGGAGGAATTCCAAATTAAATAACCTTAAATGATTTATGACTAGACACTATCCTTTTCACCTTTTTAGAAGCGCTCAGTAAGATAGTTTTCCTTTTCCACATAACCACCAAGACCTTGGCCTCTTTATCACATTTTTCTTTTCGGTATATTGCTACTGTAGTCATTTCAAGTTTTTAGCCACAACTGAATCATTGAATGCTCCTCCATAAGATGAAACACTTCTATGACCTTCAGGTTATCAAAAATCTTTTACAGATCCAGTAGACAAACTAAAAAACGCACAGCAGTCAAGCTGAAACCAAGGTTGTCTCTCTTGGTTAAGAAATATAGGAGATATAAGCTTTTCATGGGCTCGTCTTATTTTACCCCAACGACCATCACGCTAACTGTGATTTACAACCTAAATCTGCATTGATCCGCATGTAGCAGTCACACATGTTGTGAATTATGCAGTGAGTAAATGTAGAAAACTAAAAATAGACTGCAGTGTTAATTGGTAAAAATAACACTAACGCTAAAACAAGGTGATAACTTGTGATGACACGGTGCCTTATTCCTCTAATTTAACATTCCCAATGTAGATTTGTAAATAAGAGCTTTACTGTTTCTTGACCTAGAACACACCTTTGACTGACATAATTATTACTATTATGCATATGGATATGTGTATTTTGGTTCCCGTGTAGGCTTATGGCTTTTAGGCCATAATGTTTGACAGCTTTGGACCTAAAACAGGCTGTAAAAAGTTTGAGAAATGCAAATCTGCCAAGAGCAAAAAGCTGAGAGGCTGGCAAGATACTACTGCATGTTTGATGTCAATGGTAGCAAGGCTGTGTGGTGAAAGATGTGGGTCACCTGTATGTTCATATGCCCATTAAAGCCTTTAAATGTTTAATTTCTTTGCTACTGTGTTAATGAGCTTGTTCACATTAAGACGGTACATGTGTGCTTAGTCAGCTAAGTCAAAAAAAACACTGTCAACACATCTGACGCAGCACACAAAAAACATCTTAATGTACGATCAGCACATTGCAGTACTGAACACACTAAACAAAGTGCAGTGAGTGCAAGTGTGTACGTGTGTGTGTGCGCGCATGTGTGTGTATGTGTGTGTGGGCCATACCTGCACATACTGCTCTTCCTGGAGCTGGTGCTGCTGGGGGAGGAAGGAGGAGTCTGGTAGGACCAGCTATAGTCAGAGCCTTTCAAGTCCCGGATCACCTGTGACAACACAAAATAACATGGTGATGATACAGTGGCAGCAATAAACATCAGCAACAATGCTTTTAAAGAAGATTCGGACTGACAAGTGGAAAGAAAAAAAACATGTAATGGAATAAATTATAATAAATTACTATTAATTACATATTTATCAAGCTGTGCTGACAGACACATGAAGGGATAAATGAATCAGTTTTGAAATTAATCAGGTTCACGTTGTGTCGAGATTGTAATAAGAAGGATAATACGAGCAGAAGGAAATACACTTTTATTTGTAGAAAAAGGACAAATAATTTACTAAAACAACAGGGCACTGTAGTTTGTAGCAAACATTACTCAAACAGGAATAAAAGTGTATTTGTCAGGGACTATTTTCAGTGGTGGACTGATACACATTTGGTTACAGGATCAATTCACTGCTGATTTTGGTCTTTTCATGGCATTGGTTGATAAATAATAAAATATATACACATCGCCTACAACCTGACTTATACTTTAACAGCCTTGGACTGAAGTCACTCAGGGTAGATCTGATTGTGATCCAAACAACCTGACCAGCTCTGGGCATGTCAGATAATAGTTCACCAGGAGCATTAGCAGAAATATTTTAAGTATTACACATATGTTACCTGCTCACTGGCTGGAGGAAGTTTGTGTGGGTCTTCAGTCAGCACAGTGAGGTCATCAACAATGGCCTGTAAATGTGTTATCTCTCCCAGCATGGCAATCTCTACATTCTGGCGGGAAAGAAAAAAAAAACAACAGATGGATTGAATTTAACAACTACCACATGAAGCAGAGAAACCAAGTTCAAACACGTTTTTACTTCATTAAAATATCCACAAAATCTTTTCTCTTTGGGTGCACAAACTTTGAATGTTCCTCACCACCACTGGCTGCAGCAGGTTGATGAATGTACAATAGCGCCCTCTCTCTTCCAGGAGGGCTCTGCGCACTGCCTGCTTCTCAGTCTCCTCCATCAGCAGGTACAAGTCACTGACATCCTGCATGGCGCTGTCCAGCTGGGGGCGCAGGTTACCCCGGCCTATGTGACGCATAAAGCGAGGGTGCAGAGACACAGAGGAGAGGAGGGAGGATGGAATGAGGGAGGACAGAGATGAGGAGAGTTGAGTAAAGAGAGGCGAGAGAGGAAGAGTGGAGGAGGAATGAAAAGAGATTGGAAGTTGGAGGGGAGGGTGATAATTGTGGGTAGGGGTGGAGTGAGGGAGGGAAAGTGTTCGAAGAAGGAGAGAGAGTAAAAAATGAGAGATGATTGGAACACACAATGATAAACTGCTTGTGTACTAAAGGTCAACGCACTGACAAACATTACACTCAAATGGTTCATGTACATAGGAATGAGAGGACAATGAAGTTGATGTAAAGCAACTGGTGGTGACTTGAAGACCCTGAAATGGATGTGATTAGACAAACACTTCTGTACAGAATGCCAAGAGTCATTAAAGGCTACGTACCACAGTGACACAATGATAGATGAATGACGGCAAAAAAGAATGAAGAATGAAAGAAGGATGCGATGAAGATGACCACTGAAATGCCAAATTCCTTTTTACTCTTATTTGATGATTAACACAGACACATACTGCCAGTTTAGTACAGTATATCATAGCATTTTTGGTTCAGTCTAATGTAAGTACCTCACAACTTGAAAATGTATGAAAGGAATAAAGGTGTGGGTGGATTCAAATGTGTCTTTTGCTATGTTGTTTGGATCAAAATCGTCATAGCAGCGTGTTAGTTGTCTGTAGCAGACAACACACTATTCATTTGACTTACAACTTTCTCTATGTTCAACCTATATCATTTTAATTGAACATTCTCTCAGTGCACCTGCACACAATAAGGCACTAATTAAACGAGGAGTCCCATAAGGATCTTACAGCTTTCCAATTACAATGTCCTTAACACTGGAGCCACGTCAGCTCATGTTGCAGAAAAGCTATTATTATTTAAGAGTGAAAGACTGCTTTATTGAGGAGCTGCCAAAAAACTGGCGGTAATTTACATTACTGAATGGCATTTATAAAACAGGAATTGACTAACCGTGAAGTCTGGGTTTAACCAAAAATACTAAGACAATATGTGTTTTCTTTGACTGGCAGTGTGACTTGAGGTTGATTATGATGCCTTTGTAAACAGGGCAAAGCACAGCAGACATACCTAGAAGCTCTACAGCCAGAAGAAAGAGCCAGAAAGAAATAGAGGAGAGGTTGCAGGAACAGGCAGGGGGAGGAGAGAGACAGAAGAACAGGCAGTGTTAGCTGTATCAAATCAGGGCACGTTGCGTGTTTGACTAGCCTGTGCCACTGGTGTGCAGTAAGTCCTGTGAGAAAATAGGAGTTTAATTACATCCAGCAGCAGGGGCTAATGCAAGCACAGCCAGGAAAGAAGATCATTTCTTTGATTTATAAGGTAGAAGCTGACAAATCATCCAAAGCTGGAAGGGAGCCTTTGAAATTGTGCCAGGCATTTTGATTTAATTGAGTTGTTGTTTCATATCTTCACTCTAGATGGCGCCATTTCAATCTGAGTCACTGGTACAGACAAGAGACCAGCAGCCAAGAGCACTTCATTATCATTACATCAGTCCTGACATCTCAATAAAGTTGTGTGTGGTGTTTTATTGCAGATCAATCAATCAACAATTTCTTGTCACTGAGGACAGTTCTACTCACCTTTTCTTGCTTTTTTCTGAAGTTTTATGGTATCTAACGACTTCCTTTTGATTTCCTGGCGAGACCGCTTGTATTCTGTGGAGATCAAGTCAGAACCAAAGATGCATCAGTTTCTGTCTAATTTATATTGCTCACAAACGGGTATTTAAAATTTGTGGTTTCTCGTTGTTTACCTTTGGCATGATCCTTGTCCAACTGGTTAGCTGTCTTCTTCCATTCCTCTATCCTGTCCTGGAGCGGCGTAACCAGGCCTTCCATGAGAACACTAGAGACAAGGAGAGAGTCAGAGAATGAGAGGCATAACAAACAGCTTTATTTCCACGGCACTAAAACACTCAGTGAAGAGCGGCAGGATGAGAGGAGGGTCAGCAAAGATGGGACCTGTGGCAGGGACCGAGGTGACACTTACTTGGTGAAGTGGCGTAATTTTGTCTCAATGCTGCGGTGTCGCATACACATCCTTGTCAGAGCTGAGCCGATGTCCCTGGTGGCACCTTGATAAGACAATAGGAAAAAAACAAACAAATTGTCACCTTTGATATAAAAGCTTGGCATTATAAATCACATATATCATTTTTGATCTTCTAAGAGGATATATAACACACATCAGGAGAGCATTTTGAAAGATCTAATTCTCTCCTGATCTTTTTTTTTCCCTGCTGGAGGGGAGTTTCCTGCTGTAGCCACTAGGTGGACAAGTGGAGATTGTAAAATCAGAGACCATAAATGTCACATTTGTTTGGGGGAAAGCAAATGTGACACAGTTCCTGAGAACTTAACACTGCACTCCCTCCCTCTTGACAAAAACAAGCATTTTTCCCTTTGACATTTCAAGATTGCATGCATGATTCCCACAGCAGTGTAAATAACAGCTTGTGTGAGCTGGTTACTGTACTTTTCCTCTCTACCCAAGTGTAATTAAATGGGGTCTTAAACCCTAAAGCCCAGGCTGGCCCACTGTCTCACTGATGGTTCACAGGCCGGTGTAATATGTGGCAGCACTGATCCTGTTGTAATCTGGGCCACATAGGGCTAATCTGAGGGTCTCTTGCACACACACACATATACAAACTCAAACACGGGGGGAGAGAGAGAGAATGATAGAGGACATCTCTCAGCAGCAACCAGGCCTCAGAGTCGAGGCATTTGTGTTCATGAATGATTGTTGAAGCGCGTGTGCACAGGTCCCGTACAAATGCGCATGTGTGTGTGTGTGTGTGGACAGGTGGTGTGATTTACCAACCCCCCCCCCCCCAGCCTTTCCAAAGTTCTCACCCCCTCTATCCTGGAGGAAAAAGGAGGGAACCCTGTAAGGGGATATCCCTCTATTCTTCCCTGCTGGCTCTGCCTTTCCTGTTCTCTCTGTTTCCTAAACACCATTCATGCAGGGCGGACAGAGAGAGAAAGAGAAACTGGCTCTAACCTTCACTGCAAAAAAAAAAAAAAAAACAGGCAGAGAGAAACACACGACTAATATAGCAGACCTGAAATCAGACACTATGTAAGGAATGCTCCAGATGGTTGTCCGCTGAGATCTGTGCTCTTTTCCAGTTATCACAAAAAGAAACTGGGTTACTGTCTCCAATGTCACGTCACACCGTGAGACAAAGATTGTCTCACTGCACGGTGCACCCCTTTGGCTGTCAACCTCAGTGACTTCTGCACCAGTTCAAAGACGGATCTGGACTCCATCTCACAGAGACATTTTCGTCGGGCAGATGTGGTATAACTTGAGTGTGTTTGTGTGTTGGGGAGAGGAAGTGTCGGCATTGCTTTTCTAGGTGACTGAGAGAGAGAGAGAGAGAGAGGGGAGGGTTAGAGGAGAAAGGTCATCCAGCTGTATCGCACAAAGGCGTTACAAACACCAGCAGGAAGTGATTGAGCTAACATGTGGAACCTACTATGTGCTGTGTTCTTGCTATTTATAGCAGAAGGGGCGTCCGTCATTAAAGCACTAGTGTTGAGTATCTGTCATATAAAAGCCTTTTTTTCACACTGGTTCAGTGCTTTGTAAAGCCAAGTGCACTGGAGAAATACAGACTCTAACATGGAAAAATACAGACAGACACGCAGGACACGTGCGCTCAGGTTTATGCATCTCTCCGTTCTGCCTTGCTCCTCTTAAAAGCATTACAAGAGGTGCCCACAGCTGTGAATCAGCTCTCGCAGGGTGAGCGTGCAGGATGGAGGGAGACCGAAGGAGAGATGGAGGGAGAGAGAGGGAGTACCGTAATGTGGGCCTTTTTATCTCTTTAACAGACCTTCTCAATGTCACTGTCAGCCAGCTAGAGCCCCCGACCCCCACCTCCTTGTCCCATCCACACCTGCCAATTTCTCTTCCTCTCACTCCTATCCCCTCCTGTCTCCTACCCTCCTCCCAGAGGGGGATCAGCTGACAGCTACATCCTGGGGAGGTCCAGAGGCTTCCTGCCCATGTCCAAGAGCCCTGCTGGCCTCTGGCCTCGACCGGATGGACAGGGACAGAATGAATCGCTCCCACAGCGCCCTGCATGCACACAGGCATGTGACAAACATAGACAAGCAGGGAGGGGGGTTTACGTTAACAAAAGATTTGTAGATTTAAAAATAAATCTAGAAATGAAATACGTCGATCAATCTCTCTAGATGTATTGATACTTGACTTTGTTGCAGCTTGGAACCTGGCTACAAGTGTGTAGAAGCTGGGAAAGTTATTATAGTGCAGAGTTGGACCCCTGGGGTTTGAGGGGGAGCAGGGTCGACCTCATAGCAGACACCCACACGTGCATGAATGAAGCAAAACACAGACCAGAGTAGAAGAGAGACGTTATGCAACTAGTCATATATCTTAGGACATGAAGCTAACAATTGGGAGCAAGTCAGCAGCGCAGCAATGTGTGGTTCATTATAACAGCGCTGCTGTGCATGTCGCTGACGCTGCTGGCGCCTGGTTCGATATATATATGCATGCCTAACATAAATATAAATTGCCACCAGATCTGCTCTGCATTTTGACAAGTACATGGGATTGTTGGTGGGAAGGTCGAGCCCCCTCTCTTGAGTTTTGGTGGGAACCTTAAGCTCCAGTATCCAGGACCAGTGCAGTGTGGTCTAAGCGTTCAGTGAGTGGTTCCATCCAGAGCTCTGGTTCTGATTAACTCCCCTGACTCCTTGGGGAAGGCGGAGCGTTTTAATAGGCATGCTTTATAGGGGGCTCTCCTGCCAGGAGCCGGGAGCCAGGAGCTAAACTGCCACGGGCCTCATTCCCCAATGTCTTCAACATGGGAGCTTAGCTTAACTATCTCTGATGCTGAAAGAGTTTAGCATCTAAACGCTGCTGCTCCACTCAGGTTTCATTTGCGCTCAGACTACCGAGCGCTCAGATGACTACCGAGTGAGATTCAGCTGGAGTTAGACTCGTGCATTGCAAGCGGTTTCCAAGCTGAATCCAGTTCTGCCGCTAAAGTTGCTGAGTCGAATGGGTGCTCCCTCTCTCTCTGCTTCCTGTGTCAATAAAGCATGTTTATGTGGGCTGTAGAGTGAAAAGGTACAGAACATCCTCACGGTTACACTTCCAGGAATATTAAGTCCCTTTTTCTTTTTTACTAAGCTCTCACACAGCCGCCGCTGAGCTGAGGAAATTCCATCATCCGTGAGACAACAGTAATTCCTCACGTTGGCACCTTGGCCGCGGAGCTGACTGCGGCTGGCACAGACAGTTAAGCCTCCTGCCTTTACCCTTCCTCACCCCTTTTAAGTGCTGCAGAATGTGAACTGGCAGGGACACAGCAGAGGCCACTGATGGATGAAAGGAGCTGCAGGATGAGAAGGGAGGAGAGGGGAGGATGAAAGAGGGTACACACTGCCGAGGTGCTGGCTGGGTTCGGCCAGTCAGGGGGCAGAGGAAGTGTAAGCTGGCTGCTGCAGGTGCAACAGGCACTGCCAGGAAAAAAAACCTCTCACATAAGGCCCAGGAAATATATGTGTGATAACTGAAGAGTAACAGCACGAAAATAAGTGTGAAACATTAGTTCTCCATCATTAAAATCCTCACGCAGTGTGTGTGTTCATCTCCTAAAACATCATGCAAACATTTTTCGGTGAAGAAAAGAAACAAAAAAGGAGAATGAGGATGAACTGCTTTGATTTTGTCAGCTTGACTGGTCTCATTTAGTTACCAGCTGAGCAAATACACAGCTGAGATTTTTTGAATTCAAAACCTGACGAAATATTGTACATGCACGCATCTTCAAACGTTGGCTTCAAAGCACAGCTGGGGTTCTGATGGTTTAGCTCAGTGGTAGCAGTCAGTGTTATAAATAAAGCAGCATCCCTTGTGTCTGCTGGTTAGGGAGCGCTAGCTTCTGATGCAGGGAAGAGTGGTGGATAAAACAGCCGTGTGCGGACATTGTGGAAAGAGTAGAGCGCTGCTGTACGCCTGCAGCAAGAGAGTTACATATCTGACTCAAGTTACATAAATTGTGGATGACAGACACAGGCAGCATGTGAGTGTTTCAAGACACTCTCCAGAAACTCTCTAATCTAAAATGTGGGGATATTCACATTTTGAAAGAGCCTGACTTGAAAAAAGAAGCATTTCATAAGACTCTTTGTTTGTGATTGTAACACCAAGTAAAAGTCTGTTTCAGTCAGTTTGGATGTAAATATTTTATTAGCTGAAAATATATGATAAATGATAGATTTGGATGCATAGATTGGGCCTAATATTGTGCGCCAGTGTTTAAGGAGGGGGGTTTTTATAATGAAATTACTTTGTTTGAAACAGACCATCAACGCTGTCAGTGTTTGTATCCTGTGTCTTCAATGAGATTCAAAATCCATTTTTTCCAGTGCATTTGACAAAAATGTACTTTATGTAGCACTGGAAATGACTTTAAATCAGGTTGAATACTGTGCGCAGAAAATTCTGACTCAAAAACCAAATGTGTTGACTGGCTTTACTTCCTCATTGTTTTGGGTCCCACATAATAATTGCAAGGTCAGCCTTTTTTTCCCCTTTTGGGTATTTTTCTCTTTTTCTTCTGACCATATTAAAACCTGATATGTAGAACTATACTGACGTGGTAACCCTGACCTTTGCCACAAACTGGACTTTGAAGCATTATTATTGCACCAAATAAATAAATATTGTGTGTTTTATATGTTATATGGGCTATGCATGAACAAATGATTAATAAAAAATAAATAAATGTAACTTTTGTTTGCAGAAAAAAACTCCACGTCATATATGATTTTGTGCAGTGAACTTCTGTCAGTTAAAATCATGTTCATAAGCAACTCTCTTAAAATTAGGAAGAGTCATTAAGCATCGAGGTGATAAAACAATATACAATTGTATGAATATGCGCATATGTAGAGCCGCAACTTCTTGATTAATCATTCATTCTACAAAATGTCAGAATGTAGTGCGAACTGCAAATCACAATTTCCAGCTCCTGAGGCAAGATCTTCATATAGCTTATTTTTGACTAACCAGCAATCTGACACCCACAGATGTTCAATAAATAATGTTATAAAACAGAACAAAGCCACAAATACTCACATCTAAAAGGCTAGAACCTGCAAATGATATATTTTTGCTTGATAAATGACTTTAACAATGAATCCATTCTCATTGTTCCTCTTGATTGGCTAAAAAGATAAATCAACAAATCTTTTCAGCACTGAAGGAGTGTGAGTAAGTTTGTGAGTGATCTTGTGCTATATGTGCTGTGTGTCTATAGTAGAAATCAAAACAGCATTCAAAGCCCTGTGTGTCACTTCCTTACATGTGGAATGTCTCCTCTTACTAGCAGCAACATTAATGAAAGGCAGAGGAAACAGCCTCGAGATCAATTGTTTTAGTCATACGCACACACACAGATTCAAACACACTCATCCCATTGTTGTCTGGCCAAACAGCACGCACACCAAGTTTCACCTCATGACCAAAAACACCCCAAGACGCAGACAAGCCTCAGTGTGTCCTAATGTGGTTGTAAACATGTTCTGGAGCACATTAAGACGGGACCGAAGGAGGAGGAGGAGAATACTGAGGAAGTGATATTTACTGTTGGAATAGCCTCTAGTTCAGGGACATGAATGCTGCTAAAAATAAATGCCGCCCCTTGTCCAGATGTGCTTCTCATTGGAGATGAAAAAGGTGGACGGGGGGAAAAAAACAAAAAGAAAATGCGTAGGAGAGAAGCACTGTATTGTGCAATAAATGGAAAGAGCAGAGGATCAACAGGGAATTGTCACCTCATCCAGGGACGTTTAAAGCTAAAAGGTGGAGCCTTTATGAAATGGAAATGAGCCCAGATGTATCCAAACTCCAAATACAAGGAGAGGGAGACAGACGATGAGGCAGCAGTCTGTAAAGAACTCAGTCTGTAAAGAACTCAGAGCCAGTTCAATCAGTTGACTCAAGTTGTCCTGCTTTACACCCTTTGCAATAAGGCTGCCTTTATCTCAGCCGACAATGCTCTGCCCACTCTCTTGCTCTGCTCATTTGCAAACAATGCTGACACCACTGCTGGAGCTGCTGCTGCTCATATAGCATTTCATCCCCGCCTCCACTTGTAGCCTGAGTCTTTAGTTACCCCGGGGGGACTTTTATTATCGTCACTCCCTGTTATCCTAGGCGCTGAGCTTAGACATCAAATAGTCTGTACATACTTTATATTCACATTATGATAGATGTGATCCATGTGAGTTGGCTGACTGATATTTTTTAAAACTCTTCATAACCCTCATAAAATACAACCAAATTTTAGAACTTATCTGTCAACCTGCCGCCTCAATTTTAAATAATAACGTAACCAGCACAAAACTGACATAAATCCTATTTTTTCATACTTATTTATTCTGACCACAATACCTTCAACTGCTTCTATACAGAACCAGAATGAAAAGGTATTAGTGTCTATTTGGCCTTGTGAGTCTACACTGCAGAAGCCCTGCTAACGTTTGGGTTAGCAGGAAGTTGAGGGATCACCAGTGTTATTACAGACATTTCACTAAAAATCAAAAATGTCAGTCTTGGTTGTGGTGCTTGGGGGAAAGTCAGTGAATCACTATAGTCAGTAGGATTCATCCTCTGGAGGTAATGTCTGTAAAAAAACAAACAAACAAAAAAAAACATGACATACATTTGTTCAGATATGTCAGTCGGAACCAAAGTGGGTGGACCAACCAACCAACCAACCAACCAACCAACCAACCAACCAACCAACCAACCGACAGACAGACAAATAGACAGACAGACAGACATTGCTAAAAATAAAAGATTTTGGTCACAATCTACCAGTGCAGTGGCAACACACACATAAAAAAACAAAACAGAGTCATGCTTTGAATAATCATGAGCAATATGACCAGTGAACTTCCATTCTCAGCAAATTTCTCCAACTGTTTTCAATCAGATGATTGAAACTATGCATGTATTCCTTTCTTCCCTCTTTTAATGTCCTCCCTTACATTCCTCTATCAGAGTCTATCTCGTGTGTATTTCCCCTCCCTTCTCCAGCTCCCTTCCACGCAGAGTTCGTGTTCAGGATATAGCTGAACACAGTGTTCCCCTCAAGTCTCATGTTTGTCTTCTTAGTTTGGTATTCGCCCTCAGAATGAAAATTAGACTGAGCCAATAGATTTGTTTTTTCTCTCCTGTTATTATTCCCCTTTTCGTCTGTTCCTCACATCGTTCTTCCAGCCCCTTCACCCTCTACTTTCTGCATGTGGTCATTATGCTGGCTGGAAAACATTAATTTGTGGGGCAACCACGTTGGGTTTTGTGGTTGAAGCCCATAAACCCCAGAGAAAGACACATGGGGAAGGTAGGTTAGACAGCTGAATGAGAAATAAGAGGCTCTTGTCAATACTTTATGTGACCTTATGGCTTGAGGTCATGAAATACCTGAAGAGCCTAGCGTACAATAAGCAGTAATGGTACAGCAGAGGGGGTAAAAACACATCAGCTAGTGAATTCATCAAAGTGACAGCATGTACATGTCCAAGCTAAAAAAATCTAAATCCATAAGCTCATTTTATGAAGTCAAACCTGCATAAGATGCAGATCTAACATCCCTGTTCTGGTACAACACAGGCTCATATTAGGCTTGAACATGGCATGTCAAGCTTGATGGATGTCGGCGGTGGTCACATGGTCACACTCTCATTATTTGACATGTCTTTAAAAATAGCTGCGGTGCTGGGATAGCGCAGAGGACAGTAATCCCCTGATCTCACTCTGCACTAGGCCACGGCCGCATCTCGTCCATGCCAGGCTGTCCAGATGGCAGGTAGGGATATCCATCCCATCTGCCAACCCAGAGAAGCACAGCGGCCAAGCAGATTACTGCTTCGCTGACACACTGATCTACTAGCATACCTCCACTGAATGTGGACTGTATGAGTGAGTGAGAAAGAAAGAACATAACGGGAGAGTGAGCGTCGGCTCGCATTGACCCACTGGAACATTTTGTCTGTGTGTGTGTAATGGTGTGTACACTCTACTGGCTCTGGCACACAGATGTAAAAATGGAATCTGAGGGCTTTGTATTGAACACAAACTTGCAATGCCTCGCTGTCTGGCCGGTGATCCCAGAGTGTGAATTTTTTAAAGCTGGGGGTGGCTGATCAGGAAGGGAAGAGAAGGCAGTCTATGTCTGTGTGTTACAGAGTGGGGCTAAGAGGATTAGCTAAACGCCTCTGCCTAGCCTGGATACCCAGAGCTGTGGAAATCCCACTGAAACCACAACCCCCACCCTATCCAACCCACCCCTCCGCCAGGCTCACCTCACTCTCTGAAAAATATGGAGCCTGTATCTCATACCCTGATGGACCATTAGCCTCGGACTACCGGCCCTTTGACCTCCATCTAATTCAACCATGTCCAAAAATGGAAAAAAATGAAGTCAACCTTCCACAGAAACACGTCATCCAACCTAGCAACAACAAAAAACACCAAACACAGAGAACACTATTCTCAAGATCTGTTCTCCAGATCAATCTAGCCCTCTTACACCACACAACAATTTAATGTGAATGACAAAAATGGTCCAGACAACACACCAAAAACCATTAGGTTGACCAATCTAACAATAAAACCCTCCGGAGAGCTGCAGGGGCCTCAGACTAAGTCCCAGGAAAGATAGGTGTTAAAACATGAAACAGTTATCTTTAAAAAAAAAAAAAAAAAAGGCTAAATTCTCCAAATACATTCATCCAATATTGACTTTGTGGTTTGCAGACCTTTATTGAACCCAGATGAGAGCAGGCAGTTCATAGAGTCAGACGTGCCTTTAGACATATAGATCCATCAACACAACATAGAACAGCTTAGAGAAACAGCGCTGTCAGACACGGTGCCAAAACGCCTGGCAGCCGACTCCTCCAGCTGCTTCATAAAACACAGACGCTGACGCCATGATGGTGACCATAAACTAAAAATGGACTACACAGGCAAGAGGATGCAGTGAACATGAATGCATGCCGGGGCAGTTTGACATATGAACGCATCGAGACAGAGAGGAGTTTGTACGGAAGTGCAAAGTTAGCTCAAATACAGGTATTATTGGTATGAACGGCTCCTCTCCAAAAAAAAAAAAAAAAAAGGAATACGAGAGTCAATAGACGGGAAATCATAAAATCCTCCTTCACACACTGTCCTCTCTCCCTGGATTGCTGAATCTGTCACGAAGCTCTGAATGAGGGGAAATGTTGCTTTCCTTGGCAGGCAAATGCGTACAGTCTGGAGAGTGTGTGAGAGTTAAAGGGGTGACGGGTCGAGTGTGTCAAAGGTAGATTAAAGGAAGTAGAAGAGCAACGCGATGAAACCTCCAGCTGTGCCAGCAGCTGCAGCTCGTCCCCGAACACGAGAGGGGAATCGGGGTGACAGCGATGACGGCCAACAGTTCACTGCCGAAGGCCTGCCCCCTGTGGTGCAATCAGCCCTATATGGCTGTGCAGACGCTGAGACAAACATGTCCTGTGCAGACAGACAGACCCGCACACACATATGAAGTCAGACAGACAGAAGTAGAGGGAGAGAAACAGCAACAGAGACAGAAAAAGGGACTTACTATACAAGATGTTGAGCAAGTAATCCCTGAATTCTATTTATCCGTTTCCTGTGAGTTAGTAAATTTGCAACCAAGCGGCTGCCGATATATATATATGACTATTGCAGCTGCCAGAAGAGCAAGATTTTCCTAAACTACTGTATGCCTGTGGAGTCTGCAACCTGGGGTTCAAAGGTTATCCCAGTACACCAAGAGCCAGCTCCAGTAAATATCGACATTCCTCCAGCCAAATTAATTGCTGGGGTTCAGAGCACACGAGGGCTAACACGGCTCCCAGAGGACAAAGGGGATGTAAATAGTTTGCTGGTTAAGGGTGCATAAAAACTGATCTCTTTTAGACCCCTTGAAATAATTGCTGACTGGAGTTTAATAAACAAATCCAGCTAAGAGCAAATATGTTGCTTATTCTGGTCCATTAAATTTGTGTCAGATTAAAATGGGCTAAACCTTTATATCATCAAATCATTTTCTACTACAACACTCAACCAGAGTGATACACAGAGCAGTTCTGTACACACAGCTTAATTTTTGACAATGCTTTAAGAGAATTACGCAAGTCCACTTAACAGATCATAATAATTTCACTTGTTAAAAAATGTCAAATGCCAGAAAATCCCGGAGCCCATCGCTTATTTTGTATCACCAACAGTCAAACAAGACTAAGAGTCTACAGCCATGCTAACAGCTCTTTGAGGCCGTGCTTTGAGCAAAATGCTAATGTTAGCATGGCAACACGTTCACAAATACAAGGATAACATTGCTGCATCATTGTTTAGCAGGCATAATGTATACGGTCACCATTTATTGTCACATTTGCTAATTGGCACTAAACGCAAATAGTAGCTGAGGCTGATGTGAATGTCATTGGTTTTGCAGGTAATTGGTCATAAACCAAAAGTACTGCACAAATTTTTGATCTTATGATGGCGCTAGAGGAAAAGTCAAGGGATCACAAAAGTTATTCAAATTCATTCTCTGGGGACCATTGATATCTGTACAAGAGATGTCTTACTATGTACTGTGGTTAATACTGCAAACCATTTCCATTACTGTCATTACTGTGATTATCACTGTTTTCAGAGTGAAGTGATCAGCAATGTTCAGGATTGATTTTTTGGTTCTTTCACAGTTATTAACACCCAGAACATGCATAGAATCGATGAGAAAGCGGCAACTAAACTTTAAACTACCAATCCATGGAGCCAAGCCGCTACTTTCGCAGTTTTCGATTTACCATCTTCTAAATAGATAAAAGCAGAAAAACTTCACATTTGAGATGTTGAAACCATCAAATGTTTTAATTTTTTTATATGATAGAATCATCATTTGATTTTCTGTCCATTAACTACTCAGTACTAGTGTAAACCATGTTTCATTAGTTCCTCTTTAATTGCTACAAAGTCTCTCATCACATAGCATTTCCTGCATCACTCATACAGTCTGTGGCCTGAGGGCATTAATCCTAAAGTTAATGTCCCTGAGAGAAGAGCAGAAGAGTGTGTGGGCGTATGAGTGACACACTTATAGGGATTTTATGCATCTATAGCTATAAAACCCATCTCGCCCTTCTCTCTCATCTCTTTCTCTCTGCCCCATGTATCATTTTGATGTTTTCCCTTTTTTTTACTGCAGATACAAGTTTGCTTTGAAGTCTTGCCCTGCCCTGGTCTATACCTCTGTTTTATTGAAACAGGCTGCCAGCTGCTAGCAGGTTGACCCTAGTGTACCTTGCTTCATCTTGCAGAACTCATGTGCACTCACATGAGGAATCATTTAAGGTAACTTGGTGTGTTCCCTTAGCAATAAACTCTACTGTTACTGGAGAGACTATGAAGACTGGTGACAATGTGTGAACACTGTTGAAGAGGTGCCTCTTTAGTTATTTTCTCCAGCAGCAAGTGGACAGTAAGGGGCTGCTACAGCAAACTGTTTAAAAGCATGTTGGCATGTGACCTGTAAGGTCAGGTGGCCGGCTACCAGCTGTCACTCTTTGAATATGTATGTGTGCAAGTACGCATGCTTCTACGCTTGTGCGATTGTATTTGTGCATGTATCAGGAGCCTTTGCAAGCTCGTCTGTATTTGCGATCTTTTTTTTTTTTTTTTTTTGACCTACATACTGCTGTCGACGATCAACTCCACAGAAATCTGTGTGTGTTAATCAGCTGCCTCTCTGGCCAGCCTGTCTGCTGCCGCTAGCAGGGTGACAAAGCAGATCAGCAGACCTCATTAAGACCAAAGAAACAATAAGCTCAGATTTTCACTTCTCTGAGCTGCCTCCCCCCAGAGCCCCCCCCCCCCCCCCAACCCCCACTCTGGCCATCTTAAGAGTGTCTTTAGGGGCCAAGTGAAGTGAAGTATTGTCACACCGCTTGTTTTCTTAGATTCAATTTGTGTAGCAAATTTCATTTCTAATGTGAAAAAAAAGCTTTATTTATTCATTTTCTATGGATTGTTGTAGTTGCAAGAACAACACCAACTTGTCCTTCAATATATGCTGCAATGCCAAGCTCCAAACAAACTCCAAGTGCAAGTAATACTGTATGTGTGGCTGCAGTGGGAATGAAACCACTATTCTTTTATGGTGCTATAGCTCAACCATAAAAACACCTCAAAGTAAGTGATTTTTTTAGGACAAAAATATTTAGTGTGCAGCATTCCATGAAAACAACAAATCGATTTGCTCAACAAAAAAAAAAAAAGCTGGCAAATGTTATTTTTCTGCCTCTTTTCCCACCAGCTCTTTCAGACAGCGACCCCACAGTGAGTGGATTTGAATGAATTGGAAAACACCCCTCTTACCTCTTGAGTTGGTCGCCATGTCTGCCACCTTCTGAAAGGCATCTAGAAAGGCCACTGCTGCTAGAATTGTGGTCCTGAAAATAAATTGGCATATATGTTCACTGCACCATGATTGCACAAAAGAGTCTGCAAATATTGCACAAGAATGTATTCATGGAGGTTAACCAGTCCTCACCTGAGTTGAGAGTGCAGTTTTGTGGCCTTGGCACTGAAGTCTTCCCACACAGGGTAAGAGCTCTGATAAAAGAAAGGAAAAGAAATGAGTCAAACAAACATCTTGCCAAGGACATTTTAGTGAACAGGCCTCTTAAATACACACCCACACAGTGTATGCGTGGACATGTGAGAAGACTTCACGTTCTCTCCCACAGGATAAAATCTGGTAAAACTTGATACAATTTTAATTGTCAGCTTTGTTTGCAGTAAATGCTTTTACTTCTTACTTCATAATGACGAATAATAATAATATCCAGAACGAAAGGTTGTAAAAAAAATCAAAGAGAGGTGGCTTTTCACCCTGGGGTTAGAAACAGGTAAGTGTCTGTGCTCTGACTTGTCTTTAAAAAAGGTCAGCATCATTTCTCAGGATACAATTACATTGTTATTGTCCTCAATGTTCTCTTGTGCGTTGCTGTGAGCTGGTATTTATGCATGTCTGTAATACATGCATGATCTACATAAGCTCTCATATCATGAGTGTTTATGTGCACCGGGCAGGTAGTATGGCTGGTCTTTGAAAAATCTGTGTTAGATTTACCCCAGGATCATCACACATTGCCTTGAGCTACAAGAGCAAAAGCCAAACATAAAACACATTCAAGGCTAGATCCCATTAGAGCAAGAGCTTGAGCCCCAGAGAAAAGAGAGGAAGGGCATAACCCCTATGTGGCTCTTTGATGGAGAGGAGCCAAAAAGAGGCCACACATCCTGACTATATATAGTCTGCATGCAATCTGGAAACAGTCTCGCTCTTCATCACTTTTGGTATAACCTTGATTCTGGCAATGAGAGTGTTTTAACTCCCAGCTTTGGGGTCTTCTGTCAGACAGAGCCTTTGTAAGTGATTTAGGAGCTATCATCCCTAACAAAAATGTTTGCCGTGAACCTCCCAGCCTCACTGTCTGCACTTGACTCCAACAGGTGTCTAATTAGCTTGTGTAGCCTGTGACTCCCATGGGCAGGAGGGATGCGCTGCCAAGACAGCTGAAGGAGGAGGGTAAGGAAGCGAGCAAAGGGAGGGGGGGGGGCTACATGCAGAGCATCAGGGGGGGGACACACTTTTCTCTCTTCATCCACACCCAGCAGCTCCAGGGGAGGTGAGGAGGGACGAAGAGAGGCGGAGGGAAGAAGGAAAGAAAGGCTCTTTCTCCCACGCTTCGGTATTCACTGGAGGGTGAGGTCAAAACTACCATCCTCGGAGCTGGTAGGCAGTGTTGCTCAAGGACAATTTTAGGGGTGGTTGCTTTCCCACACGCACAGGCTTGAAATCAACATCCCCCATCTCTCTGTGCTTCTCAAATCTATTGCTGATCTAATTCCTGATTGCTGATCTAATCCAGCTGAATCATTTAATGTCTTCTCACCCTCTAACTCCTCCTCTACCACCTCCAACTCTTTTTTTCTTTTCCTGTAGCTGCATCAGACAGTTATATAACCAACAGGTGCTGCTAGTATAAAGACAATTTGTCTGTATAGGCTATTACAACGTTTTACTTTCTCAAAATCCGCTGTATGTTTATGCTGTAGGTAAGTGTAACGTTATTCCCTTGTATGTACACAATCAGCGAGATCAGCACAGGAAAGCCGTGCTGCTGTGTTGCTCCCGGGGGGTAAAGCTGGTCTGACAGGCTTGCGTGGCCCAGCCAGGCGGCAGGAATGAGGTCAGATGTCTGTCTCAGACAGTGGACATCGACACTGTGCTGACTAAGGGCTTCAGCCTCATTCATCTGCGCTGCTTATCAATACACAGACTGCCTCTTTCTGAGAGCCCCTGTCTCTCTCTCTCTCTCTCTTTGGGCCTGGCATGATCCCAGCACAAAAGGAAATGTATGAAACCAAACCGCCTCTGCCAGTAGCTGAGAGCTGATTTCATCGGAGCCTGATAAACGAGGGTCCATAAATAGTCTGTCCAAAGGCACCATGTTCCTGCCAGTCAGAGATCAATAAGAAATCTGTTAGGTTGAAAGTGGCGCCTGATGCCTGACTTATTCCCTCGCTGTTGTTAACACTTTTGAGCATGAACGTCACAGACAATGAGAAGACTGAGAGCTGTCTCCAAGCCTGATGAATACGTTCACACTTTCCATCTGTTGTCGTGAACAACAACAGACCACCCTGGTTCAACTTCCTTGACTTGACCCCTCCCCCAACACACACACACACACACACACACACACACACTTGCATGAGTGTGATAGATAATGGGAGGCAAAATATATCCATCTTAAGAAAATATTTTAAACTTATATGGAGAGGTGAAGAATGTGTCTTTGTTCATGTTTTGTATGAACAAGATGGAACACAAGTCAAGTCAGTTACTAAGGTTCAAACGTGTATTGAACTACATACTGCTCAAGAAGAGATTTCCTGCCACAAGCCCAAACATCAGGAAACACAATCAATAACCTTTCATGCCTGTTCCTGTCCAGGAGGCTGAGGTGATGGAGGCAGTGATTTTCTTTCAGAGCATCCTTCCATGCCTGACATTTAATCTAGAAAACCTCTGCAGGAGGGATAAAGGAGGAACAGTTGTTTGGGGTCAGCAGGCACCCAAGAACATGTGTAGCCTGCTGTGATAACTGCACAAAATCTAAATTATCTTACAGTTTTGATTGCTGTTTCTCTTTCTTCTCCCCATCTTCTGCTATTCAAAATTAACTGCAACACTTCATTGAACTGACTAATTGAGTCTAAAGATGATGAGGTTAGGTTTTGACCCCTGGACCAAACACACGAAGTCACTCCAGTGTAACAAAATAAACATTGCTCTTAAACATTGCTCTTCTTATACTTACACGCAAGCAGTTATTGTAAGATACACACATTGACACATTGGCTAAAGTATTGTTAAATGTAACCGGTGCTTGACAGACCTGCTGCACATTATGCAAATAACACAAAGGGAAACATGTTTCATCCCACAATTTGTCCTGCAGCGGTGTTTCCAGTGGGGGAGGACCCGGTGAAAGAGACAAAGGCAGTAAAAATATGTGTGTGATCAGCCACCGTGCAACCACAAAGGTCAAATAATGTCCCTGTCCACTTTAATTTACATGTATGTTACCTTCATGTCGTTCACGATGGCCTGGAATAATCCACCCAGCGCTCCACACTCCTTCTCCACAGACTCCATGGTGTCAAAACAAAATAAAAAAAAGACTCGTAGAAAGACAAAAATCAGATGAGATATCCGACCGCTGAAGCCTTTTCAAACATCAGACATCAGAGATCCTTGTTTTGATCATCCGCCCTTCGTTGTCCTTTCCTACAACAACGCAACCAGCAGCGGAGAGGACGCGAAGCCGCAAAGCCCACAGCCAGCAGCCTGCGGAGCGCACAGACAAAAAGAAATGTGCTGCTCGATGGCACCGGGGGCTGCTGCTGCTGCTGCTGCTGCTGCTGCTCGCTCCGCCGCTACTCGCCTCTCGGACGCACAAGAGGGATGGAGCCGGAGCGCGCGATGGCCGGGTGAGCTACAGCCGGAAAACGTGGAGGGCACATGCACTGTGGGTCCTCATGATCACCGCGTTAAGTCAAACACAAATAACCGAGAGATCACAGTTCTTGGGAGGAGGAGGGCAGGAGGAGGAGGAGGAGGAGAGCAAGAGGAGGAGGAGGGGGCACCACGGGAGTCGGGATCGGTCGCAGGTCTCAGGCGCGGGGACGCGCTCCGTTGTTAGCGGTGGAGCAGATGTCGCGGAGCCGGAGTCTCCCGTAATACGATCCATGGGAATGGAAAAGGGGCTGGTCAAGGCTTCTGTTTTTTTTTTTCTTCACATATAGTGGGTGAGAAGGAGGGGACAAGGAGGAACACCCTCCTCCACCCCTCTCCTCTTTTCCTCCACCCACATGCATACAAAAGTGAAGCCCTGTCCTCCCATTGAACAATTCACAGAGATGCAAAGGAGGATTTCCTCCGTTTCTTCTGTGTATTCACACACGCGTCTGTTAATGATCATTTGCGCCTCTCCAAGCGGATCTCATTCTTTACAGGAAACAGTAGCAGTTGGGCCATGAGCACCACACTTTGCATTAGTTAATCTCCTGACTCAACATGACAAAAGACACAAAATGTTAGCTAATTCAAATCTTAAATGAGTCCCCAGGACTTAAAGGAATAATTCGACTCTTTGGGAAATACGCTTGCTGGATTACTATAAGGGGTGAGATGATTGGGCGGGGTAGGAAAACAGAAAAAAAAAATTCTGACATACAAAATGTTATGGTTTTTTTTTCAAGCTTTCAACCTATTTTTGCTTTATTTATTGCGAATTAGGCTACTGTATTTTAAGTTAAATCCACTTTGGTTTAACTGGTAGACAATGTAACGTGTGAGGAGGGGTCCCAGGTAGACTTTGCTTTGTTTTAAAGGGTCACAAGCCAAAAAGGTTGGGAACCACTGATCTAAATGACGCTACCTCCAGATTTAAGGGGTTAGCTTAGTTTGGCATAAAGACTGGAAATGGAGAAATAGAAGTTCAATCCACCTACTCACATCTCTAAAAGCTCATTATATAAATAATGTTTGTTTAATCCATACAAAAACCAAAAATGACTTGTTGCAATTTTTCCAGACTGTTTCTGTTATGGTTCTGTTCACAGTCTGACTCTGTGTCCCTAGCTGCCATTCTCCACCAGTCCTCCAGAGGCCCTCAGACTTTCCTCCCTTTTTGTTTGCACTGGGTTTAGTGGGAGAAAGCTGTTTTAAGTTGTATCTTTAAAGACTTCTGGCATGATATCATTTAAGTTTAGATATCATTTAGTTAGACTGTATTCATTGTGTTTCTGGGTTTTTGGTTGCTCTGTGTTTTTCCTCCTGTGTTCATCCTCAGCCTGCTTTTCCCTTCACACCTGGGCTGCATTCAGTCTCATTAGCCCTGCCCTGCTCCCTGTGTCTTCCCCAGCCAATCAGCTCCTAGCCTGCCCTTGTGTCTCACCACCTATTACTTGTTGTTTAATCAGTTCAGTTTGTATTTACGCCCCGGTTTTCAGTTCAGTCATGTTGGATCATTTGTTCTGTATTGTTCAGTCTGCCCAGCCCAGCTCAGCTCAGCCAGCACTTGCGCCTAAATAAAGATATTCTTCAATTTCTGTGCCTGTTGTTTCCTGCATTTGGGCCCACCTGTTCCACTCCACCTAACAATTTCTTGGCTGGGTGCAGTGACTTCCTGGAGATTGCTGGGCAACCAGGAGACTCTAGGAAGTCACTGTAACCAGCCAGGAAATAGTCATAACCCCAATGTGTTTCACTTTTACACGTTGTGGTTTTTGTAAGTATTAAACAAATTAAATATAACATCAATTAGTGTGCTTTGGACACGAGTGGGCAGATTTTGTTACCTTAGGAAAGCCATGCTAGCGGTTTCCCTCTGTTTTTATGCTAAGCTAAGCTAACTGGCTAGCTTCATATTTACTATAGGCCTACAGACATGAGTGTTTTTCTCAAAATGTCAAAGATTCAGATAACTGGGGGGTAGGCTAAATATGATTTGAAACAATGATTTTTACTTAAAGTTCAATTTGAATAAAATACTTTATATGTATATTCATATTAGGTTAATTACACAATTAGTAGTCTACTATAGTCCACCACATTCAGCATTCAGTGTTCAGTGTCAGATGATTTAGAAGCCACCAGAGTGTAATGTATTTTAACTAAATCATCACTGGTCTGTTATGGAGTGGCTATGTGGGACTGGGGTCACCCCACAGCATTCCTGATAAACATCCTGTCAATCTATAACCCTGCACATCTGCCACACACACCTTCCTCTCTCATCAGACTGTTTTTTTTTCTTCCTAAGAGAGCATCTACTAGGCAGGCAAACATTTCTGTGAAACACAGCTCAGTCCAGCCAAAAACTGCAGCCCACGTCAGCAGGCAGACCCACCCTGGAGAGGAAACGTAGTCTTTGCTGTTATTCAGAGATTATTTTTATCAATCATGCCTCACTGCTACCACATCATTTCCTCTACTTTCACTGCGTTTGGGTCATGTCTGTAAAGTCTGCTTACAAAGCAATTACGTGATCAGTGTTGTGCCATGTAATAATATCCTTCATACTTCTTATACTGTAGAAAAACATTACTTCTACTGTGGGTATTTATAGAGGAACCAGATACTCAGCATCCTGTCATGAGAGCAGGACTTATAAACAAGAGCAGAGTCATAAACATGAATACCGAAAGAACATAAAAACACAAAGAAAACCTGACCATACTGTCTTTTTTTTATTAACTTGTGGTGACTAGATTTAGAAACTATGTCTGGTTTGATATCGTACACTCCTGCCCACGTGGACAGACATGAGGTAGAAAGCCTGGACTGCAGCCCGGTCCCTGTGCTCTCACCACAGCACTCACTGGCATCTCTGAGAAAACAGCTATAAAACAGAAAATATCCCTAACACAGATGCTGACATTCCTCACCACCACCATCATCATCAACCTCCCCTGGAAAAAAAAGACCTTTTCTGTTTTCTGCCATACCACTGATGCATGTGAGTCTGCAAGAGCTTCCTTAATTCAGCAAGGATGGGTTTTAGTGAGGAAAAAATGTGATGGTTTCTGTTTCGTCTCGGTCTTCCCGTAAGGCTGTACGACTGAAAGCAAAGCAATCATCTACCCTAAACACATCAAGCTTTGAAGACTCAGAAGATTTTGCAGGCTTATATAACCGACTTAACAGGCTTTGACTTCTGGGTACATTTTCATCCACCGTTGTGCGATACCTGTTTATTTTTCAGCCTTCATCAAGGCCTTTGTGTTTCACCTCATTCAAACGAAAGACTGGAGGAAAACAATTTATCATTTCGTTAGCTTGGAGAAACACAATAGAAGCAATCTGGCATTTACCCCGGTTGTAGATAAGTTATTACAATCTGGATAGTAGGAGGTGTGATATTGTAACACTCAGTTACGTAAGCCTACAAGGCGGGAACATAAAGGCGAATACCTGTTTATCTTTCTAATCTTGCCTTCTATCAAACAATGAAAGTCCTATTTTCTGCCTCCTTCTGGATGATATTTCAGGGCATTAACTGTTCCTTCTAACCTTGACCCAGCCACAGAAGCAACTCCCCTTGATACAAAAAGAGAAACACGGGCCTCGTGATGTACGGTGACCTCTCACCTCTGAGTCAGGTCCTACCCATGATTCAGCTGTCTTGCCTGGTTTATCGCCCGTTGTGAAGGATAACATTCGGGAAGCTGTGACCCCCACAGACGTCAAAGCGGAGGTCACCGGGTCTTGTGGCCACTTGACCATAAACTCAATCAGGATTTATCATCTGAAGTTCAATCTGGTCAGACTGTTACATAAGTCATCTTTTGTAATGCTTACTTTAAACATTACAGTGAGCTCACCTGCAGAGTATCAGAGGGACACATTTTTGAAGCTACGCAGGCTTCTGGTTTTCCTTAAGATAAGATAAGATAAGATGAACTTTACTGAGCCCACGCAGGGAAATTGGAGATTTTCCACCTGAGATCTATCATACCGAGCATACTGATGGACAGCAGACAAGTGGATTATACAACATGTACAGCGTGTGAAATTCCAGTGGGTGCTTTGAAATCTTATCACTGTTGGAATTCATTTTAATAGAATGAATTCAAGTTGCTGTTCAGTGTGAGGAAACCACAAACTATTAACCGCAACCTTTCAAGTCAAAAGGGGATGAGAATTTGATACTCAAAAGCATCCCTTTAAGTGACAAGTAAGACTTGACAAGTAAGCAAGTAAACTGCTCGGTTCACATAAAGTGCAACGTCTTAAGTAACCCTTGCACAAGAGAGGATAGAGATAAGCACTTTTTCAGTTTAAAGAACTTTTTAATTTGCTTTTCAAAAAAAGCTTTTTTTGATAGTTTTGAATTACAAACAAGATAAAGAGTCTACAGCCATGCTAACGACTCTGTGAGGCTATGACGCACATAGTGGTGCTTTGAGCTTAATGCTAATGTCAGCATGCTAAACACAAGGTACAGCTAAAGGGAATGTTTGGAACACACTGAAATTGTGACCAGATGATGGGGCTAACATTAGATGAAACATTAGATGAAAAGTTAAAGAATAATTATCAAAGTTTCTAGTGTTCAACCTTATTGAGATCTTTTTGTCTGGATCCAAATGATGGACAGATGGAATAACTGACTAGGGGTTTGGGAGTTTATTCAACTCAGGCTCAAATTCTATACCAACTTGCATTATGAAGATCCATACTAGTGTTTATTCATGTTTTAGTTCATTTACTAAATCGTGTACAGCATAGTCTACACTGATACTGACCATTTTCCAAAAAAAGAATGACAAAAACAGTGTAGATTTTGAATATGTGTCTTACCCACCTCCTGTTTTCAGTACTTGCCCGCACAGTCTGAAAACCAGCCTCCATTATTATATATTTATGTAATACATTCATATGAATATTTTTTGTTCTGAAAAGTCTCCAGGCCGGGTTGTTCTTAAGCGCTGACATTTATGATTTGACTGCTGCCAAACAGTCATTTATTAGGCAGCAATGTGGACAGAAAATCAAATCCAGGCACAAAACAATAAGCAAATACAGATAATACTGACGACCATGTGCCATCATTTCTTGCATAAAAAACGTTGTGGTTCAGCAGCAAAAATCTCATGTGTCAAATATTGAAGCTTATCCCAGCAGCTCCTAAAAGCAACAACACAGAAGGCTTGTGAAAGCAATATATGCTTTTAACTGCATTACCACGAGATGATGATTGTAATAAAGGATTGATAGCTGGGACTGTAACTGTAGCTGGCTGTGACTATGTGACCACTGTGGTGCATGGGCAAGAATGCAGAGATGTTGGGATGTTATGCACTGATTGGCTAATCCCTGCCACCCAACCAATAACAAGGGCGGTGAATGGCTGCCACCCAATCGAGTGACTGAACTACTATGATACACAAATGAATAAGTCCTTTATCACAATGATTTTGACAAAATATAAGTAAAATTTTATACACTGCTGGTTAGCTGTACTGGACCCAACGGCTCTTAATGATCAGAGCTGCATTTGACACCTTAACACTTTCAGTCTCCAACTTAAAAACAGACTACAGTAATTTGTCTCACAGTCCAGCAGCTGGCTCCCATCTCTCCTGTGGGTCAGAGGGGTTTGAGTGCTCTTCAACAATGTAGCGCCTCTTCTAAACCTGACACACCACAACCCTATACGTCAACACATCACAGATGGACAGAGAGTTGTCCTGGGAGAGGGATCACAGTCTGTGGCATGCACTCTTTGCATCATATATTCCTCAGACATCTTCAAACAGGAGTGGACGGCTAATGAATGAGCAATGTAAACAAAACCGCCCCATTCTAGCTCAGATAGGCTCTCCCTCAGGCCCTCTGCATCTCTGACCGTCTCTCTCTTCATCTACCCTTCCTTTCCTTTCATCCACCCCTCTTTCCTTGCCTGTCCTCCTCTTCTAATCTCACATCTCTTAGTTCTTCCCTTTGTTCAAATAGCATCTTCTTTCCCTAGCCTTAGTATTACTTCCTAAACCTCTTCCTTTTCTGACCCACCCAAGTCGTGGTGCCTCCTCAGAGCTCAGAGAGTTGGAGTAATCCCCCTCGGTGTTAACAGCGGGCTGCCCAGCACCATGTGAGCTTGTGGAATTTCCTCTATAGCTCACCCGGCAGGTCCTGCTCTCCTCCTGAAGGATCCCACACAGACACGTGTGCTTCTGTATACATCTCACAAAGATCAGGCCAGAGATAGAATTGCAGGCACGTGTAAAGACAGAAAAGGTTTAATAGAGAAGGGTGAGCAAGTTAGACAGAAATGTAGAATGAAAACCTTCAGCCACAGCGTGCCAGGCCACGTGACTCACTGTATTTGGAGTTCTGCTCGACCTCCACACACACCCGCTGAGCCGTGCATACACACAAACAAATAGTGGGCCGGATACACAAACAAAATAATAGTGAAGCTGTAAACCTATAAACACAAGTATTCATTCACTAAAACAAACAAATAAAAAAAAAGATATAAAGATACCAAGCTTGAGAAATCATTAAACATCATTTCCTCTTTTTTAATATGGAAAATATTTTTGAACATGAGCTCAAAACTAAGACTAAATCAGCCTTTGGTGCACGATTAAACAGCTTATTCTTGCTGTTTAATTGCAAAGGCGAGTTCTAAAAATGTGTCTTCTCATCCAGAGTATCTGTCTTTTTAACAACATCCATGACACATGTAGCCATGTATGAGGAAACGCAGACTTCTGTAAACTTGCCACAGAGCAGCAGGAGCAACGCAGATCCAAACCGACATCTGGAACCAGTCATATGGTGAACATCACGTACAGAAAATACCCTGCTATGTAGAAATATAAATCTGCATAAAGTCAGGAGATAGACAAAGACAAGGACATTAAGTGAGTTGACAGATTTTCACTTCGCCTCCTGGTAAAACTCCGGGCAATTTTATCTCAGCAGAGCCCTTGAATCTGTTTGGATCTCCAGCAAGGACATGACAACCCAGACTATTTATACAGAATAAACACTGTAACTGATGATGTTCTGTTGTTGTGGTTCATTTCAATTAAAACTGATGATCAGCGTTGGCTCTCATTTATCCAATCATAAGTTATCAGAGTTCCTATTGTGAGACAAATGAGACAAACTGAAAAGTTTCCAAGCCCATCAGCATTATAAACTTCAGTCTCTGAGGATGCAGGATGAAGAATCCCAGCAAAGATGGTGGTGATCCTCTCACCACGGTGAGATTCACAGTGATGTGCCTCCCCCAGACACATAGAATAAACACAGCTATAACTGACTTAAGAAAAGAGAGTGACCCAGGTCAAATCAGTGTTTGGGCATCACTGCCATTCCATGCGTACTCCCTCCCGTGTCAGTGTCAGTCTGAGTGTATAGATGTATGTATGTATCCAACTGTGCATGCCAGGCGTATCTGTATATATGGGTGCACACATGTGAACTCTATGTGTGTCTCAGGAAATATGCTGCTTGAATCCAACACGCTCTGAAAATAAACCTCAGGGTCAACAAAGAAGACCAAGAAAGGGGAGTCCGTCCATGTGATGCTGTGTGTTGGAAAGGAGGGGTTGTGGGGTAAAAAAATGTGCTTTCTCCTGTGTCTTCCTGTCTGCAGAGGGAACAGAACTCTCTGACTTCTGAGTGAACTATCCTCTGTGTGCACGATTAGGAGGACACAAGCACCCAGCGTTTGGTTTGGAGGAGCTCAGGCTCAGGAAGGAAGCTTGTCCTCTGGGGGAGTCACCCTTTGGGAGTCAAGGATCTGGAGGTCAGTCAAGACAAGCTTGTTAAATTCAACACCCACCAGTGGAGAATATGTGCAGAGGAATGAGCAGAATCCAAAAGCAAACAGGCATTCTGCAAGAATGTTTAAACATTTGTTATTTGAAGTCATCAATCATATTAAATACAAAAATAAAGTTGTCAGTGTTGGGGGCAATACAGATAAATTAGTGCACCAACTACAATGACAACTCATCTTTGACAGGTTTAATCTTCCAGAAAGGAATAATAATATTGAGCTTAGAGACCATGGCTCTTTGAGTTAAATGCTAACACCTGCATGCTCACAATAACAATGTTAGCATGCTGATGTTTAGTATAATGTTTGCATGTTGCATGGTGACCATCTTAGCTTGCTTACATTTGCTAATTAGCATTAAACATAAAGTACAGCTGAGGCTGTTGTGAATGCCATTAGTTTTCTGGCATTTGGCCATAAACCAAAGTATCAGACAAATTAAAATTTTGACCTGATGATGTTTCTTGATGAAAGGTTAGGGGGTCGCCCAGGTTAGGATACAGTATGTTGTACAGGAACCATAAATGTCTGCACCAAATTTCATGATTATCAAGCCAATATTTGTGGTGATGTTTCAGTCTAGACCAAACTGGTGAACTGTTCGACAGACATCACCATCTCTACAACTGAAATAATGCAGCCCAGTCATAATGGCTTATTTATGTGCTGCCACCACCTAGTGGTGGTTGACACATATTTGTATGTTAATATGGAACATACAATGTTGTTATTCAACGACAAGGAGGAGAATTTTGATTATTGTTGGTTTCACAGCTGAATTCCTGTAACACTGTGAATAATCTGCATGTAACTGCTATAGAATAACACAATACTAGAGAATAATATACTATATACTAATAGAATAATTCAATAATATATCAGGAGAAAACAAACAACATATGCATTGTCATCATTTTCAAAGAGAATATTTAATAATAAAAACGTGTGGTGGTGTTACAAACATTAATTCACAGATGAACATAGACAATGTGTTTTTGCATTTTGCTGTTTAAAAAAAGTCCCAACATCAGATGTAAGTAACATCTGTTTTTGGTGTGAGATCAAAATGTGAATGTTTGTGCATAACCGGGAGCAGTGTTGGTCTTTTGTCATTATCATTAAGGCCACAGGGAGGAACGAGGTCATAGCATGCATGTAGACAACACACACACACACACGCACACGCACACGCACACGCACACACACACACACACACACACACACACACACACACACACACACACGCACATGCACACATGCACACACTCATGTTTGCTTAGGTCACTTTTGGGGACATTACATTGACTTACATTCATTTCCTGGAGACTTACCCAGTCAGGGACACAGCTTTTGTCCCCAATTGGACAAGCCGTCCCCAACAACCAGGTCTTGAGTCTGAAATGTGTCCCCGAAAGTAGGATAAGTCAGATCACCCCCCCCCCCCCCCCCCCCCCATTAATTCCAGTCATATGTCTCTCGAGGACACTAGGGAAGTTGCTTAACAAAATGATACATTACAACACAAAAAGCCTATAACACAGTAACTCTACAATCAAACTATGAATTAGATTCAGATCTGTTGAGAATGTCAGGATCAATATCACTAAATGTTTCCATTTTCTCTTTAAATAAAATAAGTTTTCCCACAGAGACACTGCTGTCATTGCTTGATTTGTACTTCATACCAGTTGGTTGGGAGTGATGTATTTGGTAAAGAACTCATACTGCATGTACCACTTTAACAAAACTGCATTGTAACTAAAACTGAACATGGATAAATAACTTAACAAATAACACTCCATAATGATTTGATCGCTTAGTTACTTATCAAATATTATTACCTGACAGTATAGCATCCTCCGCACTGTGAGAAGACATGAAAAGGTCTAATACTATCTAGACTGTGGAAACAAGCCACTGGACCGACATGACATTGAAAGAGTCAAACCCACAACTGGGAGGTCAAAAAGATGGCAGCTTGCACTTCTAAGAGAATTGTGAACAGGTTCCACAGGCAAAAAGATAAAATGTTAGTTTGTTCTGGTCCCAGTCTGCACAGCCAACTCTTTGTGTCTTACAGAGAGGTTTCCTTAGATTCTGGCACAACAGGCTTGAAGGTTAAGATCTCTGTGAAGGTGTGACCTACAAAAAGAAGCATAGAAGAAAGAGAGTTGATGAATAAAACATTAGAGCTCATATTCCTCCTTTCCCCTCTGCCCTCCATCCTTCTGACATTACATCGTCCATCCTTTATTGATCTTTTTTTTTTTTTTTTGGCTTCCTTGCACCACGATCAGTCTAACAGCTCCTCCCCTTCATCCTTACGTTTCCACTGGTCCAGGGGCAGGTCTGTGTTGTCTAGCGAGTGGTCGTACAGCTGTGCTTCCGTCTCCTCCTCTGGTTCTCTGAACTCTGAGAAGTAAGGCAGTGAAAGAGCATCTGAAGCGGCTACCCTGTTATCCGGATCCAGCAATAACATGCGCTCCAGTACAGACACGGCTGAGGAAAGAGGAGGAAACAGGAAATCGAATCAAAGTTTTATTGTCAAATTGAAAATAAATGGAATTAAAAGACTGAACATGTTGTACCTTGTTGGTTGGTTGTGGAAAACACCTTCTGTAGGTCTTTCTTTTCCACTTTTGGAAGACTTTTGATATAGCCTTTGGCCTAAAGAAGACATCAATACATTTCATCTTAAACAAATCAATATGTTCATAGTTGCATATGAGGAGTGTGTGTTTATATGTATTTGGACTGCCCATTCATGCCTCCAATTTCTAAAATTTTGAAGATTTGATGGCACAATTTAGTGCCATAACAAGGTCACGATCTGAACTCACATCCTCAGATTCTAGTTTTGATACAAATTCCTGAGTTGGTGTTCCTGTGATCTTCATGATCTCGGTCAGCTGATCAAGGTCTGAGGAACAGGGGTCAAGGGTCAAATGCGATGTCACAGGATAATTTCAAATAGGTTAAGAGGGAAAAACAGAGCTATAGGTATCTGTAAAAACATCAAAGTGAAAATGGTCTGAGTGGTAAAAGGATACGGTCGCTGCCTTTGAAGAGAGGTTTCCCTTGCAGCATCTCCGCCATGATGCAGCCCACAGACCAAATATCCACTGATGAAGAGGGAAAGAAAACACAGTTCTGAAACACCATCGATGTCAGACTTCATAAGAGCTTAAATGATTTACAGCTACAGAACACTGTGTCTCAGTGGTCAGTAGCATAAACTGCATGCATTCCCAAACAAAGTGCTTGCAATTAAAGGTAAATGTTACAAGAGCTCCACCTAGTGGACAATATTTATTATTACCCCTTGACTCAATTGAACAAATATGTTTGTGACACTACTGTACTGTATGTCCTACCACAGTGGCACAAATCCATCTGAACATTATTATGAATACATGTAGATAATGTACCTTGTATTTCTAGGCCCATTGATATGTATTTTTCTTTTTTTTTTTTTTTTTTAAGAATCTGCAGCTGTGTTTTAACTGCATCCTGGACTCACCATATTCACAATCAGACAGATAAATCTGTCACTGAAAAAGAATAAATTCTCTCACTACTAACTGAATATAATGTAGCCACAAGACTTGTTTCGCGCAGTCACTATGCTATCCCTACAGATAATATTCTCCAGCCACAGGCATCACTCACTGCTGAAAGCCACAAGTTTCAGCCTGTCCGCTGCAGGTTGTAAAGGTAAGTCTTGGAAATGTAGTAAATCACGAGCTGAAGCAGAAACCATAAGCTGAGGGCAAGCGAGTACACCAACACAACCGTTTCATACCACATTATAAAATAACACAGGGATTCGGTGCTAATTGGGGCTAATGGAGAGCACATTGATGAAAGATGACAGTACAAGAGTGGATTTTTTCCTTTAATTAGCTCCACATTACCGGTCTGAGTGTAGTGCATCCAGCTCAGGATGACCTCTGGGGCTCTGTACCAGCGAGTCACCACGTACCCTGTCATCTCACTGTCTGCCTGCCGCGCCAAACCAAAGTCCAAGATCTGACGGAACATAAAAGGAAATACTGTAGTTAGATACAGTAAAATTTACACCCAGGCCATATTGAGGTCCTGTAATAAGGAACTAATGCCAGACAAATAATTAACAAGTAAGTCTTGTATACATCCCCTAAAATGTATAGCAGTGGCAATGAAAATATGGACAGTGGAATGATGATTTTACAGTTACAGGTTTGGTATTGTGGTAAAGAGCGCCTCTTGTCTTAGCTTGAGATGAATGTTTTTGCACATGATCACATGATATTTTCATACAAAGACATGTTGTGTTTGTTTGGGTTATCAGGGTGTGTACAGTTGTACCTTGAGCTCACAGTCTTGGTTAATGGCGAGATTTCCTGGTTTGAGATCCTGCAAAAGTTGATATGGAAAGGCTAACAATGACTGCAAGATTATTTTAAGTCAGCAGCAAATAAGCAAGAGAAAAGTTAGAGTCATAACAATTGTTGCCTCAAAAAAGGAAATAAAACTATTTATTTGGAGTTTAACAATGTGCAGACCTCACTCCTTTGTACCTTGCAATGAAACATTTTTTTCACTTGCACCTGAATAATTTGCCTGGATGTGAGCACACTTGGGCCCTCTTCTATTGTCATAACAGTGCAACAAAATGGAAAGGGTATAAGAAAGAACACAAACTCTGTGTCACACATACATGGTAGAAATACAAAGAGTATAACACCCAACTTACCCTGTGAATTATACCAGCAGAATGAATATACTGTAATAAAAAAATATGACAGGAATTTAACCAACAGAACAATTAAACCCAGGTAGTAAATTGCGCACAACATAAGATCAAAGCGTTCTCCACCTTAAGCCCTTTGAGCATCTGATAAACCAAATACTGAATTTTTTCTTCAGACAGCCTCTGCAGCTTCATCAGCTTCCCCAGATCTGTCCCCATGAACGGCATCACCAGATAACTTGAAGAAGAAGGAAACATTATTCGTACGACATATTTTCCAGCAGATTTCCAACTTGAAACAATTTTGGCCAAACTTGTTCAAATGAACGCAGAATAGCGTAATAGAAGGAGTATTTATCTGCACTTACAAATCATGGAATCTGTCCAGAGAGAGGTCAGCTGTAAACACATCTAATAGACCGATCACCTGCACCAGAAAGAGATCACAATATATCACACAAGACAAATGTTCACAGTTCCTCTTTTTCCGTGGAAATTCAAGACTATTTGAATACAGCTGCCAAGTCTTAATTTGATCAGCATTATAAAATTGCACTGATATAAAAATAAATAGTTCTGCAGTCTTGAGAGCTTGGACCCTTTAAGTATGATAATGTTGTGTCTCACATTTTCATGTTTCATGTGTTTGAGAAGCCTCAGCTCCCTGTATGCCCGCTTGGCAAAGAGCTCGGACTGGAAAGGCCGGTACAGCTTCTTGATCGCCACTTTGGTTCCTGTTCTGGAGTCCACTGCTGAGCTGAAAGTATGAATATATCAGATGGTGTGAGACAAAATAGGTCTATAAATATCTTCCAAAGAAGATCAGCTGATCTGTACCATCACCAGTATGAGGAAATGATAATCAGTTCATCAGTGTAAGGACTTAACTGAGAACAGTGAAACAATGTGATCAGAACATGTCAGTGAAGTTTTATATTTCCTCTCTTCTGATCAGCAATGTTCCCTATTGGCCTAAACTTGTATTTACACACACACACACACAAACACACACACAAACACACACATATATACAAACACACACACGACCCCCTCCCTCATCCAACAGCCCAGTCGAGATCTCCAGTTATAGCAGGGGGCTCTATATATACAGCGTGTATTCTCAAACTTCAATTTTCAGAGTTGTTCATGTGTTATTAAATTGCATTCAGCCGGTCAGAGCAGCTTTACCCGCCCACAGGGTTAATCATTGACAACAATGGGGGGCCTCACGCAGCGAGACGCACAAAGGTGCCTGAAAAGCTGCTTTTCATTGTTGTGAATCAGTAAACTTGGGCGAGCGCACCTCCATCACCCACCCTGCTCATGGGGGCTTCATAACTTAATCATCTTTTAGTTGACTATAGATGTCAGGATGTTTGTGGTGAACGCACAGCGAAGGTATCGGTGCAAGTGTCTCCATCATATAAGGAAATGAAGCAGCATGTGTTCAGCGGAGCGCAGATACTTTGTCTTTTGTTTAGTTGTGGCACAGTGCGGCCGCCTGTATGACACCATCTGCTCCGTCGCTCTCTTTGTTACCGTGCACCACTTAAACAAGCAGTCTGATCAGTATTGCTTCATCCAGTTTCGCAGGTTTCACTTACCAGACCGTCCCGTACGCTCCGGTCCCCACCTGCTTCAGATCCCGGTACCGCTCCGGTACTTCCCATGAGGTTTTGTTGATTTCTTGGCGGCAATAGCCGGGTCTGACGCGTCTAGACATCTTATTTATCAAAAAGAAAATCAAACAAGAAGTCTAGGATTTGCTCTTCTTTGGCTGTTTTGTCTCTTCAGTCGCTACACACCCATTGTCCCAGATTCTACCTATGCGCCCACCCTCGATCATTGCGCAGCTCCGCGTGTCAGCCGCTCAGGGCGCACCCTGAAGTCACCAAAAGCCACTCCCGAGTCGTGCTGTAGGCTTACAATCAAAGGTGAGAAGACTGGAATGTGAGTAACAAAAGGCTGGGCTGAAAATACATGCGGTGGTAGGTGCGCACAATTTGAATTGCAACCTAAAAGCCGGGGATAGACTATGTCCTGGTTAAGCGGCAGCTCTTGCTGTATTCCTCAGCACCCCTATGCTTTGTGCAGGCAGGTAGGGTGAGTAAATGTTAGGGGCTTGCTGGGACATGAGAACTATTGACGCCCAGAAGTGTCGACACATACACACACACCGTGTTTTTTTTCTAACCACTATGTGGTTAAAGAAAAATACTAGACGGTGTCATGTATCCAGGAAACAAAACAAGGACATTATACTTTTAAAAAGAAGCAGGAAATGTCAGATCTGTACGATATGTCTATAAAGAAGACTTAAGATTTCCTTATATAGGTGTAGAGCAATCTACTGGCTGCGTGGCAACATCAATTAAACATGTCATGCAACACAGACATGTAGACGTGGAGTTCAGTTCCTCGGATGCTAAAAAAAAGGACAGCTGTGGTTGCTATGCATTACACACAAAATATAAAGCACAGTGTCTTTTGACTGCTCAGTTTATTGAGATGTGTCACAGCTACAACTGAGGAACATACATCAGGATATTTTTCATATTTATTAAGGAAAAATAAAACTCTTAAACAAAATCTCGTTTCTTATCAATTTCTGTCATGTGTTTGTGGATTCATTTTGACAAAAGAAATGAATTAATATGCCAAACCGACTTATTGATCAAATCAGGAGGCAGAGGCAATACGGTTAAAACAAATTTGTGAATGAGGAAAAATGTTTTTCCCTCTCTACAAATCACTCTTGATCGTATCACATTTGTGGAACAGTCTATAATAAACTTCCCCTGAGAAGTTTGCATGCATAGTCACAACCTGACCATTAGTCAGATTTAACATGCAGTTCCCATTTTTTTCTTTTCTTGGCTCTGGTTCAATTGTAGTTGTGATGCTTAGTGAACATTTTGGATAACACAAACGGTATCATTTGATGTTTTGGTCTCAGTGCCTATAAAGTGATGCTATGACTATGGAAATTACTATGGTAAATGTTTTCTGTTACACCAGAATATACTGTGCGTGTTTATCTAGTGCGGCTTATTTGATTAAGTGCAATCACTTCCTGACACCCACAAAAAGTGCCTGAAACATCATCTACTCTCTCACACATCATAATATTTGGTATATACTGAGGTGATACCCCACAGTTTGTCAGAGTCAGACAGGTCACTGTAGGACTTGTTGCCTGAGTCGTCATTACCAGCTAGTTAACACTAAGCAGACAGGGAACAAGTTGAAGGGCTTCTTTGTAAAGCGGAAAAGTCACAATAAATAAAAATTATTTTGTTTTCTTCTTTCAATTAATGCCTCTTGTATTGAGGGGCATCTACAAAAATTCTACCCGATAAAATGTCATTATGGACAGCCTAACCCTTGTTAATCAAATCCCTCAAATTGTCACTTCTGATGTTAAATCCTCCTGCAACATGTTGTTTTAAGCATACATCAAGACATGGAAGAAATTTAAAATTACAAGACCATTTCCTGGCACATCACACATGGTAAGAAGCTTTTGTCAGTCATAGCAATGTCATATTTATAACTATGTATGTGTGACACCAAACTCAACTCATTCCCTGACCGCTTTGTATCATCTAGGTTGCCTGTGGGGCATTGTGCCTCATGCTAACTTCCCTGACCCTGCCCGCCAAAGTAATAGAAAGTTGTACAGTGAATGGAGAAGAGAGGAAGGTCATAAAAAGGTGAAAAACAACTTCCTTTTTACTTTAGGCAGGCAAGTTAACGCTCAGGGAAGTTTTTACGAAGATCATGTGACACAGATTTTATGAGCCCAAGCTGGAGGCTTGCTGTCATAGGGCACAGGGTTTCTGGCAGTGGATGTTGATGCTTCCGCCTCCTGTCCTTCGTCCCTCTCTCCCTGTTCGGTGGCCCCACCTCGGCCCACCCACGCAGGAAGTTCCAGATCTGGCTGGGAAGAGAAGGGCTTCTCCAGAACCTTGAGGACCTGCTGGACCTGCGGCACAGAGAGGAAGTGAGAGCAGGTGAACACCCTGAAAGTGAAACACCAAAGCAACAAAAGGGAATTGGGTGCAATATTAGTTTTTCTACTGCATGCAAAATTGTGTGCTGTTGAAACACATTTTTATAGTAAGATTGAATTATTTTTCTAGCTCAGATGTACAGAAGTCTGAACCAAAAGACTTTGGCATAAGTGTTAGATTACCACACAAATGTTCAAAAGGTGGACAGGGGTTTCAACCATAATGACACATCCATCAATGCATCAGAGCCTGACCTCAGAGAAGTCTCCACTCTCAGCAGCCTCAATTGCATTCTGGGCAATGTAGTTCCTGAGTACCACACGTGGGTTGGTGCTGTCCATCACCCTCACTCGCTCCTCCTGCACGGCCTGCACATCACTTTGGCCCTCCAGCTCTCGAGCCAGACGCTTCCTGTAGCATTGATAACACAAATCGCTCGGTCACAAGAGTTACAGTAATGGAACAATGTCAGACACAACACCCCATTTCCTCCTCTTTTTCTCTATCCGCCCCTTTTATCAGTCACACTTCCACCCATCACCATCCACCCATATATCTCTCATCCGGTCCATGCAGTTTTTATGCCAACTATCTTTTTTTTCCTCAATATTTCCTGCAGATATCTTGTTTGATTTCTCCCTGCCTCTCACCTATAGCGTGTGATCCAGTGGGTCCACTCATCAGCATGTTTGGTTTTGAGCTCCTCCTCGCTGATGTCCATCAGGTCTTTCAGTTTGCTGAGCCTGTCTAGTTGCCTCGCTATTGTCATCCTGTCTGAGATCATCTGGAACAGCGCTGGGTTGCTCTGAGCCATAGAGAGCAGCATCGCCAGCTCACTGTCAACAGCAGACAGAAAACATAACAGTTATAATCGTTAAGAGGACCGGCACTGCCAGTACAGTCAGTCCAGGTTTTAACTGTTGTTAGATACCTCATGGGGAATATGAGGTAACAAGATAAAGAAAAGACAGACATTATTATCTTTATGGCACTGTCTGTTCCACTGATTATATTTACATGCACAAAATAGAGATTAGGTTAGGCCAGGACATCAGCTAACATGGTTAAACATGTTACTCCAATTACTCTAAACCTCATGTCTACATCTGGTTTTGTGATCAGTTTCCCTCTATGGCTTCCAAAAAATGACCAGACATAATCCACACAGTTTTGTACACAAAGCTGGACTGTATTAGAACAGGTCATGAAATTTTATATTTCTCTAACATTGTTTGACTTGCTAAATGATGACCTTGGCTGATTCCATGAAGTTACAAATGGACTGTTGCAGATACATGATCGCATAAGCCATTCCTCAACAGTGTTACTTTCAATTTGTCAGGGTGGAAGTAGCTACTTCCAAAGAGTAGCTCTACTTGGGTTTCAGTAACAGAAAGATATGAGAGAAGGCAGACAGCATTCAGTGCTAGGGGTTTCAATGAAGAGAAAGACCTTAAAGCTGCACTAATTCATATTTTTGTAACAATAGATCAGTTGACAAATAGTAGTCTGAAAAAGGTCGCTCATTGTGACAAACGCAAAGTATTCTAATCCAACTTTGCAGTACCCTTCAGCTCTAAGGAGCTTTTTAGTGTCTTTAAGCTCAATGTTTTGGTTTTATGCCCAGAACTTTATTGTTTTGGTTCAGTTCCACTGCTCTCTCCGAACTCCATTCCCACTTTTCAGTGACACAAACACAGCTGTTTTCTGTGATAAAGTACTGGTAAACCTGCCGTCTACTAACTGCCCAACACCAAAGACACACAGACAAAGTTAGCAACAAGCTTGTGAACATGGTGGAGCATTTAGCAGCTAATGAGCCAGATGGTTGCCCTTAAGGGTTGATGGAGACAAAACAGAGCTAAAACGAGAGTAAATATTGGATCAAATGGTCAGAAAACATCACACTTAATGAATGCTAATTTTGTTCCTTGCCTGCAGAATGTGTTATTAGGAAACTATTTTTTAATGAAGCTAACTTTTGGAAAACAGTTAAATCATGATCAGTCTTACTGTATCCTTACCCAGTGAAATAGCTCAATGTTCTCATTTGGAAAAGAAATATGTGATGCATTTAATGAACATTTTAATTCATCAGGTTATTTATTTGAAAATGCTCCCTTTGCTTCTGATCATAGTGCATCTTGCTGGGCAAACAAATTAGGCACTCAGACCTTTTCATGGAAGCCTTTTAATGCTCTTGTTCTATTAATCCAAAAAAGTCCACTGGGGCTGATCAGTTAGAGCCGAGCTTTTTATTGTTAGTGGCTCCATTTTTAGTTGATTGCTTAACTTATATTTTTAATCTGACTGTGACAGGAAGCATCCCAGACATTTGGAAGACAGCCTACGATCATCCTTTACATAAAGGGGTACAGTCCAATGGGGTACATAATTGTCGACCAATTTCTAAACTATTTCTAAACTGTCTAGCTAAAGTGTTAGAGAAGCTGGTAAACTATAAGGTGAGAACATTCTTAGATCAGGATTTAGAGCTGGCCATAGTACTGTAATGGCAGCATCAAAAGTCTTGAATGATGTTGCTAGTATGTTAAATAACAGGCGGGATTGTGTTGCCCTTTTCATTGATTTATCTAAGGCTTTTGATACTGTCAACCATCAAATTCTTTTGAAACGCCTGGAATCTATTGGATTTGAAAAGTTTTGTAATTGGTTTGAAAATTATCTCAGTGGTAGAACTCAAGCTGTTGTGGCTGATGGCTATATGTCAAGCTATAGGAGTGTAAAAGGTGTGCCACAGGGCCTCATTTTATGCCCAACTGTATTCACTATTTTCATAAATAAATTAGGTGAAAAAGTGACAATACAATAGTGCCCTCTGCTGGCCAGGCTGTTCAAAACTTGTATATTGATTTCTGTGCTATACGGCAAACATTGATTGATGCTAAATTACTTGTAAAATCAGATAAAACAAAATGTATCCTGTTTTCTAGAAAACCGACTAAGTGTATCATGGAAGTAAATATTTCTACACTTAATGGGACACTGATTGATAGAGTATCCTTTTATAAATACCTTTGTTTTTGGATAGATGACAAACTGTACTTCAGAAAACATATTGATGAAATGACTAAGTCTCCAAAAGCAAAACTGGCATTATTTTATAGAAATAAGGCTTGTATTACCAAGAATTATAGAGAGCAAATTGTTCAGTCAACCTTTTTATCCGCTAAGGACTGTGGTGATGTAATTTATATGCACACTCCTGCTTCTACTCTCAAACCTCTTAATGCAGTCTATCATTCAGCCCTTAGGTCCATAACTGGGGATGGCTTGAGGACTCATTGTTGTATTTTTTATGATAAAGTTGGGTGGCAGTCGTTGGCAGTGAGAAGAGAACAGCACTGCATCTTATTTATATACAAAGCTCTCCTTGGCCAACATCCCAAGTATCTGACATGTCTTATTAATTTTAGTTCAATTTCACACTGCACTAGGTCCCGAGACTATTTGGTCCTTGAAAATCAACATGTTAGTAGTGAGATTGGGAAATTGGCTTTTAAATATTATGCTCCACACAAGTGGAACAACTTGCAAAAGATAGTAAAGACAAGCTAATCCCTCGTAATCATCTCTTTTAGCTGACATAGGGCAGTGTGAATGCGTGTTTTAATTGGGCTTTAACTTTTACGTGCATATATTACTTTTATTGCCATAATATGTTCCATATTATGTTTTGTTGCTTTTATATATTGCTTTTATTTTTTCTTATATTATATATACACACACACACACACATAGTAGGATGTAGGGGATGTAGTAGGGCTGTAGTCAACCAAAGAAGATCTTGGTCGACTAAAATCGTACATAATCTTCAACTAATTGATTAGTCATATTTCTCTGTTTTGTGTCTTCAGGTTATGCTAGCCCATTGTTGCTAACCCCCTTTACTTTTCCAGCATTTAAGGAAACAACAGACGTGACTTTTTAGCATTTATTAACTGACACACTGTACATTTACTGCCAGACTGACAACTTACTACTAACCCTTTCCTCTGCCCCGTTCGCATCCACCGTCACTTCTCTGCCCCTCGCTACGCAAACATACTCCTTAACGGAGCAACGCTACCAATAGTTTCCCAGGCAACGACACAGAGGTTGACTCACGTACCGGAACAGCGCTGCACAGAGACTCCCAAACGCTATATCTATTCATTCGGATATCAAATATTAAAAAATATTTTTTTGGGCCTGGTGGGGGTTCTCTTTGTGTCATAATGGAGAAACACAGATTCAGTAAACGTTCAGTAAGGTCAATAAACGTTGAGAACATGGATGTTAGACCCAGCAGTCTCCATTAGGTTGGGCGAGTTCAAAGTTGTGAAAACAACGGGGGTGTTTTGAATACACCCCTGTTTTCACAGGTAATTTGTTAGTCTGTCCCTCCCGCTGCAGGAAATAATGGATTACTCCTGGAAAGCTATTGATGTAGCACTTTTCTCCTTATGAAAATAACACGGAGATTATTCAACCAATGAGAGTTTAGTCGGACGAGAGCATATCGACCAACTAATCGACCAGCAGACTACAGCCCTGGTAATCAGGGCATCCTTGAAAAAGAGAGCTTGCTCTCAATGGCCTACCCTTTAAGGTTTGAATGAATGAATAAATGAACATGTCCACCATAACAACTTTATACACTGATAATATGTCAGCATTGTGTTTACAGCTAGTTTCCAACGTGGCCAAAGAAAGCATTTAATGCTGCTTTAATACACCTCAAAGTGATGCTCTGTGATGCATACATTTTTATAAGTTCTCGGTTTTTTCAAGCCCAAACACACAATGTTAGTATGAAATTAGTCAAAACCTATAGTGTATAGTATGTAGCAGCCTTAACTAGCTCACCGTGGATCCATGGTGGGTTTGTTGGCAGCCTTGAGCTCCTCTAAAGATGCACACTGCTCCAGCAGGAGGTTTGTAGCCTGTTTGACACGCTCTTCCTCTCCCTCACTCTCTCCCTCGACAGGACAGGAGATTTGACTCAAGCTGCGGAAGCTGTTGGTGAAGTCAGCACCTGCATGAGGGCCAGAAAAGATGGTGATGAAAAAGGAAAGGAAACTGAAATTGATAACCCATATGTGGCTTTTAAGGACTGCAGGATTTCTTGCAATGTTTCATAGGGGAAGTGGCTTCTCATAGATAAAATTCTCTCATCAGACTCTGTTTCCTCCTGTCCCACCTGTGTTGTGCATGGTCTGCAGCAGCTCAGTGATCAGGATCTCGTCCTCAGGCTCCTGCTTCTTCAATAAGCCCAGCTTCTTCCTCATGTTCTCTAGGTAGAAGCCATTATACAAATCCAGATACTCCTCCATAACTGTCTCAGCCCGAGCAGGTGGCAGCTCTGGATCGAGAGCCTCTGCTAACTTCAACAGGTTCCACCTACAGATAGCCGGCTGGGCCTGGTAGGAGTAGCGCCCAGAGTTGTCTGAGGCATTGCAAATGAAATCTGGATCAAACCTAAGAGGGACAAGGAAACTTCATGTCCTGAACTTGTGCATTATGATTACAATTACCAGTTCATTATCCTTTCAACATACTGCTGTATGATGATTAGTATGTTTTTCGGCAGCAAATATGAAGGTTTTTCTTTTACTTGAACATCTGACAACCATACAGGACAATCAGAATGACTATTAGATCAGTAGACCATTAACACTCTGTAAATGTCAGACCTGTCCATGAAGCCATATGGACCGTAGTCCAGCGTGAGTCCCAGGATGCTCATGTTGTCTGTGTTCAGGACTCCATGACAAAATCCTACACACTGCCACTGAGCCACGAGTCGAGCTGTACGAAGCATCACCTACAGACAGGAAGAGAAGAAAAAGTGACATTTTCTATACGACTGGGAGAAAAATCTGTGTCTGTGCCATGAAGAACAAACCCTAGACAGCGTAGATGATATGATACCTTACTAATTTAATAAGGAAAATGTCAAAAGTCTCTATCCAGAGTTTAATTCCTTGTTAATATTTTAATCTTGTATTGAACAGACGGCACAGTGACTCAGCACATGTAGTCACGATGTCTATAGCGGCTTAACAGGATAAGAGGATCCAAATGTTCTTGGCTTCAAACTGTAATGTCAGTGTGTGCCACTTGGGTACTCTGACCTCTCTGAAGAAAGCCACGTTCCTCTCCACCCGGTCCGGGTAATTCTGCTGGATCTCAGGGTAGAACATCTCAATGACATAATCCAACATCTGTCCTCGGATCTCATCACGTCCATAGCTGGGACCCTGGCGGCCTGTGTATTCATCTGCACGTTTAAATATCTCAAAGGATCCAAACCTGCTCGGATAGTACACAACCATGACAAACGACTCCTGTGTATACATCTCAAGAAGCTCAGACATCTGTGATAGATGACAGAGAGGTAATGTCCACTCACCTGAGAAAAGTTGGAGCGATGCGAAGGACCACAGAGCATCTCTCATTTCGAGGGTTTCCACTGTAGTACACATCTCGTATCACTTTGCTGTCAGAGGTCACTACGGAGCCCGCTCTAGTGGTGGGAACACCCAAGAAGTACATCGCCTCGCTGCACAGGAACTCTCTTATACTGGAGCGAAGGACTTTACGGCCATCAGCTTGTCTATGGAGGAGAGAAAGACAGCATACACATGACATAGGCAGTTGAAACATTCAATTTATATTTTTATCTCTTTTTTTTCCTTTCTTTGTACTATCCAGTTTAGTGCAGCTCCCAAAGAACCGATTGTAGACGAAAAACTGTGGCTAACTTCAAGCTCAATGAGTCAGTTCTGCAATGAGCTTGTCTGAGGTATCTGTCTGTGGTATCTCTTTAAAAAAGGACAGATGTGGTCTTTGATGACACTCTACAGGTTAAAACTTTGGCACATTCATGCTCAGGGGTTTTGCAGTCTGGCTGGGATTTTCCAAGCTATGATCTTGTAAATGTGTAATATTGTCCATTAGCTGTTTTTGTTGCAATTTGCAGCACTTTACCTATTTGTTCTATGCTAAGGATATTAAATATTGCACTTAGAAGAAACTTTTATCCATTATTTAGCATTATTTGACTCTGAAATATGAAATGTGGAATTATCTATCTTTGAAAAACTGTTGAAGTTATCTGCTTTTGCAAAAAAAACCCCCAAAAAACAACAACTTTAAACTTGAAAAAAAAAATCAGTTACCTGTATTTTGTTGAGTTATTTTTACTTATCAAAACAACCCAACTGCAGTTTGATTGATATCACCTGGAATGCTGAATTAAAACAGGATTTATAAAAATTAATAAAAGTTTATTGATTGATTTTGGGCGATTCCCATCTCAATTTATCAAAGTTTTAAAATGCTTCAACTATTGCATCTGCCTCTTATCTGGTCATTTTTGTTTTGTAATGAAAAATCTGAGGCTTTTCCCTAGTTTCACCTCTCCAGTGTACTTCATCCAGATTTCATAAATTTTTGATAATTTTGGAAAAGCTACATATGGTGACATCCGGTTCGCATAAATCCAAAATAAGCATGGTAAAAAACAAAACAACTTGATATAACATTTGCTCTGCATAAATTGCCAAAAGCAAATAAAAACAACTCGTACCTGGAATAAGGAGTAAGTCCTGCTCCCTTCACCTGGATCTCCCATCGTCCGCTCGGGTTTTCCCGCAGCAGTTCGGGATCCTGTCCGGGAGGCACCTTCACTTCGCCCAGGTAGCAGGCCGCCCCGTCACCCAGCTGCCCGGCGAACTGGCCGAACTGGTGGCCGCAGTAGCAGTGTGCGGCGGGCTCGGATCCAGGCATCACCGTGGAGCCGCTGAGATACTCTGGCCCGAGAGGATCGTCCGCGACCTCCTCTCCGTTCAGCCCCAGCAGCGCCAGGGCTTCATGTGACACGGCCACGAACCGAGGCTTGGTCAGCGGCTGCGGTTTGACCCGGGAGAAACACGCTCCTTTCACCTGCCGTACCCCTGGCTCCTCGGAGGGGTCCAGGGGAAGTCTCTTGAGGGCGACGTTGTCGAAGTCGAGTCGCTCCAGCGGAGAACGACTCGTTGCATGACCCATTTCATCCATCCCAGCTACACCAGTTCCGAAGAGTCTGAACACGGACACACCGGGGAGGAAAATACGGCACCGTCCCAGCCGAGGTCCTAAATACGCCATCCAGCTACGCCCATCTGCATGCTTACATATTCGCTGGCGCAGTTAGAAAGTACTTACTAGTCATGCTTTCATAATCCTGCAAGCTACAGCGGATGTTTGCGAGGCAATTGGTGTTACGTTATTATTTGTCCGACTGGAAACACGGAGTGAAGATTGAACGACACACAACCTCAAACCCAAATAAACATAGAAATAGGATAATAAAAGGTTCACATAAATAAACAATGGTTTAATAAATAAACAATGGTTTAATAATTAAACAATGGTTTAATTATGTTAAAGGTTCACAGAGTTAAAGTATTTAAACAATGTACGGCCACGAACCGAGGCTTGGTCAGCGGCTGCGATGTTTAAACAATGTACTCATTATTTGAATAGTGCTAAAATACACAACTCCATATATTATTTTAATAAGATCAAATGCCAAAGTTGGCATTCAAATCTATATCTATATTGTAACAGGGTGAAAAGAGGGACGATTTTGAGGCAAATATAGTTTATCTTTACTTAAAATGTTTTATAATTCATTACAGAATTTAGGATTCAATGTTTGGTTTCTTAACAATGACAATACCACACAAGGGTGTGGGGAAACAAAACTGACAACAAATACAGGCATTCATACAGTTTTCTCTTGGCAAACATACAGTGGATGAAACCTTTGGGAATTACATGAGAGGGAGACAAATAATGTTTGACTGTGTTACTTCTGAGGGACCGAGAGGCATGAGGGCATCTGTCGTTCATAGAGTAGAGAATAAATGTATCGATTGGAAGACGGATTATCTGAGTTACTTCAATGTGTGGACAGCTTGTGAGTGGCCAAATTATGCCTGTAAGATCAAATCACACTGCTTCAATTACTCAGGGTCCAATATTGATTAATTGGGCCATTTAACAAATTAAAGAGTATAACTGAACTCCTTTTATATATCTTATAAATATCTAAATAATGTGAGCACTGTGCATATAATTACTTAAAACCAAGATTGGGAATATCTGGCAATCAATGTTGGTTTATAGCCTTGCAAACATGTAATAGTTTTGTTCAGACTGTTGAATTTAATGGGACATCTCCCACAAAACAAAGGTACAGCTACGTCATCTATAGCCACTTTTCACACGTGCAGCAAGAGGCTCTGTATTATGGATACACATCAGTGTTGGTGGTAATGAGCCTCAGCAGAGGAGGCAATCTGAGGGTCAAAGGCAGCAGTGATAGCAGTGTAAGGCTTTATCTCCCGACTCTGACCGATCTCAACTGTGATTTTCCTTCATAGTGGTCAAGTTCAATCCTCAAATTTGAGAGAAACAAACCAATTTCACTTTTTATCATCTTCCCGTCCTCATTTTACAGTCAGACTGGGAAGTGATAATGCATATTTCATAAAAGTACAAACAGCTGGTGCCCTGGATGTCAAATGTTCTCATGAAGGTTTTTAGAGATGGCTTTCTGTACAAGATGCATCATTTTTGTATGTCAAGTATGAACCTTTACTCAGAGATTGAGCCAGTTGTGTTAAAACCCAAAACGTGAAGGTGCCTCGTATTGGAGGTACAATCAAATATACAAATCACAAGTTGGGCTGGCGATATGGACAAAATCAAATATCACGATATTTTTTTTACCAAATACCTCGATATCGATATTGCAACAATATCATGGGGATGATTATTGGTGCTTTCACAAAATATTTACACAATGAGATTTTTGACACTCATCAGTAATGTGGATATAATGACTAAGTGGGTAAAGGCAAATAATAGAACAGCTAGAACAGTCTGGTAAGTTCAGAAAATTACATCATTTTACTGTAATGCAGCCTTTAAAACCAGGAAAAGACAACACTTATATCAAGATATCAATATAATATCAATATATTGCCCAGCCGTAATCACAAGGTTAATGAATTTCTCATCCTGAGGCACATTTAAGCCTGTCCTGCGTCAGGTCTCTGTTGAACATATGGGTTAATGTATAAATGTAGGGGCCAGTTCAGTTAAAACCAAGACAACACAAGCTGGATGTCTATATTTAAGGTAACAGTATTTACAAAATATGCCTACAGCAACTTATATTGATAAAAGGACAGAATCTTACAAAGTTGCATTGACTGTAGTTTGTGTAAGATGCATACAACACATTTTTGCCTTTCTATTTAGTTCACCGTTAGCCCTTACAGCTGCATTACGAGGCACTTGTCTGTTGATGTAGGCAGGACCGTGCACATGGGAAATAAGTCAATTCTGTCTTATGCTAATCCTGTAAGTGAGTTTTTAAGAATATTCAATTTAAGTAGTAATTTTTCAATAACTAAGGAAATGATGGTCAACCTTTCAATTCAGACATTTTTTGACATTAACCTCACACCCTCATGGTGTCAATACATGCAGCAACTATAATATGTTCCCCGTATATATAATTTGTTTATTATAGTTATGACTGACTTGATATTTATTAATTTTTGAAGGTATGTTTTGTTTCCCTTCCCATAGGCTGCATGTACAGTTCAAGACTCGACCAGTCTCTTATAAAGTGCTGGACTTGAAATGGACCAATTACCAAAAAATGCTAATTGGCACCAGAATGGAGGAAGGAATAAGGAGGAGACAGCATTAGAAAAGTCTGTCTCTCAGAAAATGGCTCAGTCATACCAGGGCTGATGATACTGTCAAATAAAATCTCTGCATGTAAGTCATTAAAAGGAATGGCGGGGAAAATGGAAATCTATTCAGAAGGAATTATTGGCTTTTGTAAACCTTACAAAATTCAGATATGAAAGAAAGCGAAGAGTACTGTCATGGTTTCTTTGGCAGTACAGCCCTGCTGCGTCTACAGGGACATCAATACGAGGTGGGAGGCTCTTGACCCCCTGAGGTCCTTGTAAGTCCATAGTGTGGGCCGATGAACCCCTTCCTCCAGCCCCACCTCCTGTTTTAAGGCCATTGGTGAATGATGCATTGTTTTCATAAATCAAAGGTCGTGTCACTGAGGGCTTTGAGGAGACCAGTGGGGTCAAGCAGGGGGAGGCCGCACATTCTCCAGTAATGATTGGATAGCAGGTAAAGACAGCAGGGTTCTACCTATACTCCCTCCAGCACGGTAGCAGGCATATCCCAGCATTCCCATCATGACACCTTTTATGACCGCGCGCAACACCCAGCCAAAACGTGAGGGAGGTGCAACACTGAGGAAGAGAAAGACAGAAACATACAGCAGCTGTCAACACAGTTACAGGAGGTCTTCTATTCTGTTACTCAACATAAAAACAAACATACCTCATGATCTCATTAATGTTGAGATGTTTCTCCCAGTTTCTTTCTATACCAGGGACATGACCCATTCCCACAACTCCCACCACCACAGCAGGCACTTCTACAAAAGACGATAAAATGTTCTGTTACACAAACAATCCACATTTCTACAGCCATATATTCTTTATATTTCTATCAGTCTATATGAAACCACAAGTTATTCCTAAAAGTAAATCATCACTTAATTTCCTCAAAATTAATTATCCAATACACCAGGGACAGAAAAACAAGCCTTCAATATCGAGATCTTTCACCAGTTTGACATTACAGAAATCACAGTATCTAGAACAAATGAACTGCTGGCAAACTACATTATGACTGAATAAGCATGAATTTCTTCAGTTTCACAGTGAATACAAAGTTAAATAAATTAACAAAAAAGTGAAGCAACAGAGTGAAAAAAAGTTTTCATAACTGTTTTCGTTTGTCAACATTTAGAAGTCAAGTTTGAGATTAAATTCTAATGAGAAATCTACAATATGTACTGAATGAAAAGACAAAACTGTATTTTATAATACATTTGTGAATGAAAATATCAAGTATAGTAAAATATACATACACACATCGTACATACCATGTACATACTTGTCAAGGAAAAAAAGACGACTAGGTAGCCAAAAATGTATATGATGAAATCTATGTAACAATGTATATAATTAAACACACAAGAAAGATGGGATCTGGTATCTTAGTGAACAGGGTGATACCCACTCTGGGCATTAGGGGGGGCCTCCACACAGCGAGTAGCCTGGCGGAGCGTGTGTGTGAGGTAGATGTCTCTCTCAGCCACGATGGTCTGGTGGAGGGCAGGAAACTCGCCGATCATCTCGGACATAGTCTGCTCCAGCAGGTCCTTCTGTTTGCACTTCTCTACGTCCTCTTTACTGAAACAAGACACACAGTCCAACACAGTGAGCTGGAGGTCAAGTAGAAAGAAGAAGACAGTTTTTCTTTTCTGTTCTTCTTTTCTGTTCACACGTACTATATGGTTAATATACAGTGAAGAAAGAGGAACAAATAGAAATGTGCAGGGCCTGATAAAATCTGTATTTTACAGTTTATGTTACATTTTGCATTTTCGGTTTTGAAACATTTTGAGCATCCAATATTTAAAGTCTACAAAAGTCTCATACAACCCTTAACTTTAAATATTTATTAATTTTGTTAGTTTTTACTGTTCCATGGTACAAAATGAGCATAGTATATCTGTAGGGGTTTGATAGGGTTTTTAAACGATGTCAATAATGACTCTAAAGCTGTGAAGCCACTCTAATCCAGTCTGGATTAGTGGGAGATCCCACACATTAACAATTCAGAGATTTCTGTTTCAGTAATTGAAGCCCACAAAGTACACATTCTCAACTACAAGCTCCACATATGACTATACAATAATGAGCCTTGTCCCAACAGTCACTGTCTGAACTGTTTGTTTTCATAACCGTCATACTGTACAATAAGCGGCGAGGAAAATAAAAAGACAGCAACAGCTGTAGTTTGTCAGCCTCAGACGTGGCCAACAAAGGTGGGTCTCTCAGATACCAGAGTATCTTGGAACTCATTCCTCCCAAGTTATGACATGTTGAGTTTTTGTCTGGCTTGCACCACACACAGTGGTGGATCCATCTGTCTACTGTAGTTCAGGCGATATATATGAGATCACCTGTGACTGATAAATACCTGAATAGTAATACCTGATGATATATGACGTGATCACATAATATTTCCCCAAGGTTTAGAGTTGAATACAATAGTTGTGTTCTTCCAAATTTGAGCAAAAGCCTGCATTTGGAGGATGCTTTGAAATGGGACAGCATTTTCAGCCCTAATTTTTTCAGGCTACAAATGTGAAATTCAGAGGATGCAGTCCCTGAATCTGCACACAGCCATAGTGAGTGAGCGCTGAGCTAATAACGAGTTTGTCATTTGGAAGATTGGCATTAAAACCATACTTTCATGCATTTACTGTTCATGTCCCCTTAAGCAACACCGTTTTATACTTCAGAAAATGCAACAGCCATTTTAAAGAGAATGGACATAATATCACTTTATGCAGAAAGCTTCCAGTTAGATCTGATAGACACCAGCAGTTAAAAAAATTGGCAGAGTTGCATGTATTCAGGAAAATATGTGTGGGCGCACATTGCCTAGTTCTACACAGAGCACACAGATAGATGGATAGCCACGGTGCTTACACTTATACTGTTGCTCAATGCAAAATGTTATCGCTACCACAATTTACCCAAATTTCACAATTCTTTTATATCTAGAATTTACATTGATCTCCTATTTTAAAACCATGCTTCTGTTCCACATTTCTACAAAATTAATCCTCTGAAGAGAGACCATTAAACAGCATGTTCTGACCCATTCAGTGGTGGGCACAGTAACCAGTTCTGCCAAAAATACTTCCTGCTGAATGATATTCTCTTAAACAACCTCCCAAAAATGAATTTCTATCACATTTTATATATTTCTTTCTTATATTATGCAGCTGCACAGTATGTCTTTTTTTTCTCCTAGGATGGCAAAGTCATGACCCGCCCTACTCTGCCTCTGATTGGCTAGTATTTGTTGCCTTCATTGGTTAGGTTGGTTAGGTTTATGCATGAGGAGTGAGATTGGTAGGGTTAGGTTAAGAATATCAGGGTAAGCCAATCAGAGGCAAAGTAGGGCAGGTCATGACTTCGCCATCCTAGGAAAAAAAATATCACACAGTACATGCATACATAGCCTGAGCTGACACTTGCTGAAGCAATTCAGATATGTCTGATGGCTTACTAGCTCAGAATTAAGAAAATACAGCCAAGTTGTTTATTGTATTGCTATTGTATTATAGTGCTCTATAGTGCTTGGTATAATATCTAAGCGAACTGGTAGTTGGGATCTGTTGTGACAGCAAGACTTGAACAGGATTTGGACAACCTCTCTTTATCTCCGGCATGAACGAATTACTGACTTAAGATGCAAAATGTCACTGAAATACAGAAACAATGTTTTCTTTCCCCCGCCTGCTTGCATTTCTCACTAACACACATTATCCATCCACTGGCGCTATGTTTTACACAACCTTAACCACAACTGGTTAAGCTAATAGTGAATTGTTATGAACAAGCTAAAACAAGAGCTGTCTGTATGTAAACTAGCCTAACCATTTCGTTTGTAACATATATTAAAATTTAGCTAATTCCTGTAAACTTAGCTATTGGCTGAGACGGCAGCCCCCCTCTTCAAACCAGTCCCTCCTCCCTCTACCAGCGTGACCTGCAGGCAGTGAATCACATCAGCAGCAGAGGGAGGAGGACAAAGGACAGGATGATGACTGATAGTGACTGATGTCTGTGTTCTTCATTCTTTCTAAACATCACTCAGTATTTTGATGTCAGAAATATTATTTCTATCATTGATTGTTAGATTTTTTTCCAGTGAAATATTATTGAGTTTATAGAGTGACTTTATGAGGTAAACATTACCGTTGCTGCTCTACAAACAATATTTAGTTATATTTAAAATATATATATTTTATATGTTCCTGCGACCAATCAGCACCTGTCTGAAAATACCGGCTGTGCATGGGGAGTTCTGTCCTTTTATACATATTTTCTAGTCCTATTCTGAATTTATTGTTTTTTTAAAATAATATATTTTCAAAAAGCAATTCTTTAGTAATGAAAAAGAACCATGAAGAGTATCGATAAAGAACTGGACCGATAAGGAGTATTGATAAGAGTAGTATTTTCGATCAAATCCTAACAATACCCATCCCTACTCATGACACTGTGTGGTATGACAACAAGTGATTCATTTGAGTTTTATACCTGATTGGGTCTGACAGAAAGCAAAGACCCCAGGCGAGGCGAGCCTTCTGCCACAGACTGAGAGCAGCAATGGCCCTCTTGAACGTGACAGGGATGGGCCTATCCCCAAGGTGAAATTTACAGAATGGCACCCGTCCAGCCTTTGTGGAAAGAAGAAGAAGAAGAAAAAAAATTACAGAATAGAAGAATTAAGAAAGCTGATAAAATAAACACAAGAAGTGACATTGTTACCCACTTTTTTTTGTTTTGTTTTTTTACTTTACCTCTTTGAAAGCCTCCCTGAACTCTCCTCCAGGAGCCATGCCCAGCTGCTCTGTGATGTGAGCTGAAACTTTGAGCAGGAGGATCTGCATCAGGCCAGACATCAACCCATTCTGACAAACACAGAGAGCAGAAATTAGCATTCACAATGAAACAGATATGCCTTCAGTACTCATTTTTATAAGTGTTACTATTTAAACGGGAAGCAGATGTAACACTTTAGTTTCATGTGCTTACATTGGCATAGTAAAACAAAGAAGACTAAATTCAAGTGCAGAACAGACTAAAAGCTCTTTACTCGCACTTAATCCTGCCTGTGCATCATTTATATTTATTTTTCCATTAACAATGAGTGCATGCTGCAGTCTAGAGAGAGCTGTTTCAAATACCAGAACATCATTACTGCTTCATTCAAAATATTCAATACCTTCACTTTCTTGGTTTCACTTCCTCTCTCCATTACTCCCTCTTGCCTTACTTGGCCGTCTTGCTCTTTTTCACACTACCACCCTTGTTAATTCCCATTTTTCTGAAAGCCTGACCTGCTTAATGGCCTGTTGAACCTTATCCAGGTTGATGTCTTTGGCTTCCCTCAGCAATGTATTCTCATCCATCTTCAACATAGACACCCTATACTGGCACAGCTCCACCACCACCACATCTGGCTGCACAGCGCGGATCGTCTGTGTGAGGGAGAGAAAGAGAAGTGGGTATGTAAGATAAGAGACAGACGCAGAATGCAAGAGAACAACAGGGTAAGAGAGCAACAAATGGCCAACGAGCAGCAAGGGAGAAAGTAAAGACAAAAGAAATCAATGAGGAGAGAAGAAAACAAGATTATGCTTGCCAAAAAAGGAATGCCAACATAATTAGTAAGAAAATACAGGCAGGCTTCCACATCATCACTTCACCATGCTACTCTACAGCGCTTCACCACATTCACAGAATTTCTCCATTATTTCACTGAAAAAAACATCACAGCATATCACATTTCAAGAGGGTGCAAGTGGCACTCTGCACTGTACAAATATTGTTGTGAATTCTCATTGGCTCACCGTGGCCACATCCTTTTTGCTGCTGTCACTGAAGTGGGCAGTGCCCACCAGGTACAGGAGGCTGCCATCAGGGGCAGTGAGACGGGTCACTGTCTCTGGGAGGTCAGGGGATGACTGGCGGCGCTGAGCTCGCAACTGCCAAAGCAGCTCCATTGCTTCACCATCCGCTAGACAAAAACAACAGAGACGGTATTAAAGGGAAAGAAAAATAGCTTTTGAGGTCTTATGATGTAGAGGAGCTACAGCTGTTTAGTAATATTCAGACAAGTCCAAGGACTAAAAGAACACTACATAAAACAATCAAAGTGTACAAGAGCTTTCTTTGTTTGGTTATTAGCGAGTACAGTAACAAAAGTATTGGCAAATGCATTTGTATCAGGAAAAACTGCATTCTTAAGGTATGACGTGATTATCTGGAGTTGATCTACGATTGCTGCAAACAGCAGCACAATGTGATAATCAAAGCAGTTAGCAAAAGATTTGTTGTGCAGGGAATATAATTTGTAAGACTGACATTATTGTACCATGTAGATTTACCATTTAAATGAGAAATACAATAAAAAGTCTGCTGCAGTAGTCACTTTCTGGTGAAATACAGCATATACACACTGCACTTTGAAAAAAAACCAAGCACTTACAGAGCCCTGGAGGTAGACATGGCAGTTCCTCTTCTGAAGGATCCTCTGATGGGCGGACTGACTCATCCTGTGAGATCATTAAAACAACGAACAAGTTTTAAGAGAGAGGGCATGTTTGCATAAGCACAAACTTAAGAGATTATTCCTCACCAAGTCTAGCCAGTTTGAGAACGATAGGCTATTTGCAAATTACATTATAACTATATATTTTTGCATACAATACATAATTCTTGAACACACACACACACACACACACACACACACACACACACACACATAGCCCAGTATGTCGTCTTACCCCAGTGTGAGCAGCACATCTGTCAAAACATCAGTCATAACCATCTCTCTCTCTCTCTCTCTCTCTCCCTCTCTCTCTCGCTTAAATACACACACATTATATGCATATTTATATGTACAAACCTCTGAATTGTTGTCTTGGTCCATCTTTGAAGTACTGAAAGCTGCGTGTGACAGAGAGCAGAACGAAAGCACCGTGAGACGTTCACTGACCATAGAACAGTGTTACTGACTGCTGACGTCGCTTTATGTGTAAACGCAGCTAACAGTTGTACGCTGTAATGTTCCTGAGAAAAAGTGGTATCGGTCTTTGATTTATGACAATAAAACAGCTAAGGGAATAAGCGACTTGCCGTAGGCAGCTTTATGACTTAGTTAGTTAACGCTACTTTCAGGTACGGGACTGCTAAACCTTGAGCGTTTGCTGAGGGCTCGTCGGTTTGGTTAGCTAATGTTAACTTACCGGATGATGACAGCTAACGCAAGCTAATGTAGGCTAGCAAGTCCAGTAAAAAAAGTCAAATCATACACGGTGAAGAGGACTAGTTTTACAACAGATTCTGCCATCCTTAAATACAAAATGTTTACTAATTTACACGATAGCTGTCAAATAGGTACAACTTACTGAGCAAGCCAGCCCGTCTGTCAGTGTGCTCTTCGCCACTACAGCAGCAGCGTCAGAGCAGTACTCGGCTGTAAATGACAGCCGCAGTGCATTCTGGTACATGTAGTCTTTGATTGACAGGCCACGCTACGTTGTTTTTTTTTTTTAAAGAAAATGTTTTTAATTCGTTTTCATTATAACATTTTACACACTACAATCAAAGTCTGGACACCCTTCTCCACGTTTTCACTAGCATTAAGACCCGTCAAGAGATTTATCTCAACACAATAGTCTCAATGTGAAAATATACACACAAAATCAGTTTAAGCAGAGCTGTGTTACAACATAACATGCTCTCACACACACCCGTGCTACAAGTCTTAAAGTGCTTTTGGATGCATTTAGTGTGCTTGAGTAGTCCAACAAGGGGATTTTGAACCAACCTGTTTCATAACAATGAGATGGATTATTTGTTATTTCCACAAAAACTAAGGATAACTGGAAGCTGAAGTGGGAAAATTGCTGTCTCCCATCACAAGTCAGTAGTCAAAGTGTGTTTTTATTGAATGCTCCAGAGGATATGAGTATAGTATGCATAGGTCTACCCTATAAGTAGCCCCCTGACAACAGCACTGTTTTCTACAGTAGATGTCATATTGGTGCATCAGTGCAGAGAGTTCCTTTATTGGCGTTTCTGTAATGTATGCAGCTGCAATAAATGCATATTGAGAGGTTGTGGTAGGCACCCATCCCCTTGTCCACTCACTCATTCCCTGTGAAAAGTGCTAACATACCTTATATGCTTGGTTTTACTACAAATAGCCAACTATTCTAACTATTCATTCCTTCATGTTTATTTGGTGATCAAGTGGATGTTAGCACAATGTGAGACAGGGCAGTACCACTAAAAGAAATTTAGACTGTGTCAGACCAGCAGATGACAATCAAAAGCTTATACAGTAGCTATCGTGTAAGAAACCTTCCTACTCATCATTCACTTCACATCACAGCACTCCCACAAGAAGCCAGCAGAACACAAAAGTCATATACTTTACCAGTGAGTCCAGCTCCGTTCATCATATTGGAGCTGCTATTAAAGTCAAAAACACCCACATTGTACTAGTTGCCTTAAATATCTGCATTTCTGAGCAATATTGAAGTTTCACATCGTCCCTCAAAGCCACCCTTTCATTACAGAGTCTGTTCATTTGCCCTTCCTTAATATAATACGCCAATTTACCTTTATTATTAATGACGTGCAACTATAGTTGAGTCAAGATACACGTTCACTGATACACGTTCCTAATCAATAATGAAATGGCAATGATAACGCCATGAAATGTGTTATATTATAAACACCCCACAAACACTGGGTCATATACAGTGTCTTTATATGTATAGCGTTCTGTGAAATATGATGTTGTAAGCGCATACATTATTGCCACAAATATATTGTGATCTTTTGCATATTAATTGTGCAGATCTCAACCACTGTATTGCGTGAGCTACCTGTCTACTTGGCTATTGGGATAAAGGGACAAAGCGTTATCATATGTGTTTAAAATACTTTTTTTTGAAGCCATAATGCAGTCCTCTTTGCAGATATGCATTTGGTGTATCTTTTTTTTTTTTAAGAAAGCTCACTCATCCCTCATAGTCGTTCATCCTTTCATTATTCGATATATTATTTGACCCTGCACTGTAGCACCCTGTTGAATTATATCACTGCTGGTTTCATTAGAGGGTGATAAGCTGTACACAGTCATCCTGAGACATGAATGTGACATAATTTCCTACAGTACACTCTAGTCAACACTATTAAACACACAAATGTCTGTTCTTTTTATCTTCTCTGAGTAATTTTCCCATCTAAAAGTTCAGTTCATGACTGGATTTTTCCATGTCATCTCATTTCTGCTCATCAGTCGGCCCAATCCACCCATCCCAGAGTTTTGTGAGTTAATTCAGAGAGTAAAGGTTGCTGTTGATAGGAGGTGAATGACATGGTGGTCATATGTGCAGAGTGTAGTGTTGGGGGAGGGAGGTGGGGGAGATTAGGAGAGGAATCTCTGTCAGTATTCCCCTTTGTCTCCTTTTTCAACATTCCCCAGCAGCGATGAGCTCCCCAGGTCTCTCTGCCAGTCTGCCTCTACGTTGTTCCTCGTCCTCTTCTTCCTCAAAGAGAGTGTGATGAATGCTCAGAAGCTGGTGTGTTGGGGCTCTGGCCAGTGGGGGTGGTTGAGCCTCAGGGTTTTCTGCCTGAGTCAGAGGATCCCTTGGAGGAGAGGACTTGGGACTGAGGGGGTCCTCACTGGACGGCGGGTTGGGGCTAACACCATTTACATAGGTAGTGGTGGGCAGGGTCACTGTAGAAAAGGTAGTGTTTGTTGATTCTGGAGAGCAAACCTTAGTCTCTGGAAAGAGAAGCATAAAATATATACTGTAAGGTGGTAAGGAAGAGAAACTCAAAGTCAAATGATGATGCTCAGAGTACAAGTGAAATGTGATGAATTCTGCCCTGAACCAAGAAGAGTAAGAGTGAAGGAGAGACCAGACTTACCTGTAATGGCACCAGACACATGAACAATAGTGTGTGTGCCTTCAAGATACACTGTATCCATGCTGTGCTCTGTGGGTAGAGGTTCTGTGATTGTGGCCTCCACCTTGGGCTTACGAATGGTCAGCATGTATGGGTGGACGTCCAGAGAGAAGTTGCGAGTGTGCTTTTTCTCCATTCCACTTAAATCTATAATTCAAAATGATCAGACTGATTTGATATGCCAAAAAGCCACTTCCTTACACATCCAGCAGATATGGAACAACATTAGCATTAATTCAGAGTTGTGCTTCGAATGTAAGTCCAATATTCACTCTCCTTTTAGCTCTATTTTGGTCTCCACCAAGTCCTGAGGGAATTGTGTGGCTATTTGGCAGCTAAATGCTCCACTCATTTCACCAGCTAGTTGCTAAATTTGTCTATCTGCTGTCTGGTGCTCGACAGGTAGCATACAGTGAATTTATCAGAGCTTTTTCACTGAAAAGTGAGCCAAACAGTAAGATTGCGGTGTGTAAAACCAAAACAATGAGCTGAAAGGAGCTAAAAATCTCTGTCGAGCCAAAGAGAACTGCAGAGGTTGGTGATAATTCTCTGTAATTGTCACTACAACATTTCACATTTGATTCATCAGTCTAAAAATATTAATTAGAGCAGCTTTAAAAGAAAATTTATTTCTTAGCATGCCATAGACTGACTGTTCATTGTATTGTATACCTTTTGTTGCAGGATGTTGTGTGCCCTTGCTATCCAGAAGTGGTGCAATGAAGCTGTCTGCCACTGTCTTTCGCCTGAGCGGTTTGGGTTTTTCAGGCTTTGTGTTATTTTCCAAACGTGTCAGGGTTAGAGGTTCCTTTACAAAGGACAGACAACAGAAAGCAGGTCATTATATCATATCTTCAACAAAAAAGCAGCTCTGACTTGTTCGACATACAGTATTTTGGAAGTTTACATGATGACCACTTCTACAGAAAAAGCCTCTTAGCAAGAGCTGATATGGCTCAGTGGGACGTATCTTGATCAGACTTCTCAGTTCATGTTGATATGAGCTGCTGTGCTCCAGTGAATAAGTTATAATAAGTATTATTTTGTTTCTACAGAAGAGTAGGTTTAAAGTTTTCCTACTGCTGTCATTGGTGTAGTTGAATAAATGCTGACGTATTACAACTAGAGACTAGAAAATTGTTCTCAGACAACTGCCTTACCTTGAATGGCTGAGGAAGAGGATTTGAACTTGGGATCCATTTAATCTTCTTGCGGGGCCGTTTGATGACCAGAGGCTCCATTGCCATATCTCCCACTCCGAGATCAGAAGGATCCATGTTAGGATCTATTGTTTGTATCCCAGAGTCCCTCACAGTGGGTGTAGCGTCATGGTTGGACTGTGCAAGTGCAGCCAACAGCTGCCTGACCACATTGTCATACATGAGGTCACTCTCATTGGTGATGAAGTCCAGTCGGTTGAGCGACTTGATGTGGTCCCTGTTCTCATTGCAGAACATGGCCAGGATGTTGATATCACAGAACTGAGATTTCTGCCAGCGTCGCCGTGTCTTGATACCAACTTTATGCAATTTGTCAAATACAAAGTTGGACTTGCGCACCACAAACAAATGTAGCAAATTAACCAGGATGATGAGGTTCATAGTGCAGAGCAGAGCAATGTCTACTGCTGCCATGATACGTTGCAGCTGCACAGCAGGCAGCTTACAGTTGACCCTGAGCTTCAGTTCCGGATAGCTGCTAATGTCTGGGGGCTCACCCAGAGCACAGGTAAATTCATTCTGCCTTTGGCGGGCATAGTAAGCGCTAAGGTAGGAAATGGGTATGGAACTGAGGCAGATGATAGCCAGGTGGCGTGCCAGGTAAAGCTTTGCCAGAAAGTTACTTTGGCCTCGTCTCTCCAAATACTTCTCAAATAGGTTTTGCTCAGGACTCTTCTCCTTCTCTGCATTCTCTATAATCTCCCTTCTCTCTCGCTCAGTTATGCCAGGTCCTTTGGATTGGATCTGCTTCTCGATCTTTGGGGCTCGGCCCTCAGCAGCTCGATGATAGCAGTTATCAATCTCTTGAAGCAGGAAATTGAGCTCTGAAGTGAGCCGCGTGGAGGCAAGGAACTCCCAGCCCAAAGCAGGAATGTACATGATTCCAGCGAAGGCCAGCAGCGCATAGGGCAGGAACTTGTGTTCAAATAGAGAAGGCCAGAGGTGAGATTCCACACCAGGTATAGCATCACGCAGGTCTGTCCAGCAGTAGCCTCTTGCATATAATGCCTGGTCTCTGGTAAAGTTGTGTGGTGTGTAACAGTATATGGACTCCTCTGAAGAAAGCAGAGATAGAAAACACCAGTCCAAAAACTGTTTTAACAAGATAGAGGATTACATTCATAACATTATTTAAATGTATTAGCTGAAAGACAAAGGTTTCAATGATACATCATGAACTTTATTTTCATAGTCTCAGTCCTCATTCCTGTCATGTGACTCTGATAGGCAGTCCAATTGTGCAAATGACTAAAGTGGAAAGAGTTTTGAAAAATTCCCTGGTTCAACAATTTCATCTAAACCTCTTAGTGGAAAGTGAAAAATAGGTTAACATACCTGAAACATTTGTTGAAAGCATCCATTGTACTGTGCATGTACACATAACACTGAGTACTGTGAGTCAATATTAAACTATTAAGTAACTCTGCAAAATCAGATGCTTAAAACAGACGAATTCAGGTAATAGCTTCATTGCTCACCTTCATTTCACTTTCAAATAGTGGTTATGGTTAAACTGGGGGACTTGATATTTCCTTATATGTATTTCAATAAATGCAACTTGCAAAGCTCTTTTAAAAAATTGTAGCAAATATCTTTAATCAGTTTCATTTTAATTAGTACAATATCTCAGAGAATCTTTAAGAATCACTCAGTCTGTTCAGCACAAAGCGCTGTGCCTCTCTGACAATATCCAAAAGCTTTTCTGAAAATGATAGATTTGTTTGCATGGCTCAGATAGAGGAAGTGAGAACACACCTCTTCCTGTAGAAAATGTTCTGTATCAGTTCTGTACCCATTAAGTACGAATCTAAGAGGTTCAGGGTTGCAGCTGGACGAAAAGGTTCACTTATAAACTTTGGAATGAATTGCAGTGACGTGTGATTTTGAAAAGTCTCAAATAGCATTTATAACTATTTTCATTAGAAATAAAAACATTTATACGTTGGAATTTACACTTTTATGCTGTAGATGATGAATTGAATATATGCAATGACATCACACTGCGCTGTCCTTGTGCTGACTCATCTACAAATTCTTTGACATGATATGATAACACAAACACACTACTGAGTGAATATGCAAGAAGTTGCCTGGACACCCACATCTTTTCTGCTGCTCAAGTTAAACGCTCATTCCCAGCTGGATAATGCTGCTATGCAGAGAGCCTGACTCAGCAATGAACTAACATCTTTCCCATCCATCGCATCCACTCATCCTCCTAACTGTCCTCCTCCCCTTCACAACAATCCACCATACCCCTCTATCTCCAATCTGCCTTCCTCACTCTATAACCTTTGTAGCGTTCTCCTTTTCCCTCCCTGGCTGATCTATGACTAACACTTCTTCTTATCACTGTGTCACAGGAGACACAAAAGCACTGCCTGGCTAACTGTAATTACACAATGCTAGGCATAACTAATTCTTCAATGACTTCCAACTGTCATCATATTCTTGTGGTGTGACTTGAGTTGTGTACAGTGTACTGTATTGGTGCATTTCAAACCCTATGCTAGATTGTCACAGACTGTACCTCAGTCCAAAGTGTCATGGGGTCTAACAGCTGCTGTTGTAACTTCCTAGCAGATAATGAACCCCCTCTAGTGGCTGAACATCTCACCTGCAAAGTTCCTTGTGAAGACGAGGGTGACCAGCAGGATGGGGATGATGACTGTCCCGATAGTAACAACACGATCAAAGGGCAGCTCCAGCTTGAGTTGCACCATCAGGCTGGCCAGTGCCCCACCTCGCTCATCCTGGGAGGAGCCTGGCAGGATCAGCTCCTTCAGCTTCTCGCCGGCGAGTAGAGCTGTAGCCATGTCTAAGTTTTGATCGAGGATGTTCTGCATCTGGGACACACACTACAACCCTCCTCTGGGCTGGAGAGGAGACCACACTCTCCCTGCTGTAGTTAAAAACTCCTTGCCAGAGTCTGATACACACCCGCACACAAAAATGTGTGGCCAACTTCAGCCCCTGTCACCACACGTGGGAAAGAAGTGGGTCATACTGTGTGGTCCGTTTTATCCTGAGCTTAGATTCTTCTGTGGTTGCTCACAGATGTTTTGTGTTAGAGACACACATAATGTTCAGGAGCACACTCCTCACTAGACCTCTTCTATGTGCATCTCTACGTTTTGCCCTGTCTCTACAGTGCCCGGCCTCAGTCCACACACTCTGTGTGGCAGGTTGAAGAATGAGCTGAGTTTAGGAGGCGTCCTTGCAATCCCCAGAGAGGATGATTGTTGGCTGATGAGTTGTTACATGAGCTTCGGTCAAGAGATGCTCTGACCAATTCTTTCCTGCAAGACAGATAACCAGGTAGTGAGGTAATGTGAGTTATTTTAAAAAATAACTATGAGGAAACATAGTATGCACAGGCTATTATTACTGTGAGCTACAAGGTGTCAGCATATGTAGGTTATTTGTGCAAACATCTTTTAAATGAGCCATAGTGTGAATTTATATTGTTTCACACCTTCCTTAGGAAAGCTCTCTGTTTTCATCCATTGTCCTCTATAATGCAGTCATGTGGCCAAGGACGACTAATCCTCACTCTCTGACCAGTGGAGTGTGTTAATGTGGTTACATCTAGGGGGATTTTTGCCTTTGATCGAGCAAGGACACTAAAGGGCAAATTTATTCTCTGGAGAGAGAGCTAACCTGAAGTAACAACTGAATTTACGCTGGAATTGTTTAGTTATTTTGACCAATTATGCATTTGTCGTTAACAATGAACAACCCTGTCTCTGTTATTCCAAAATCCTTCCGCTGCCTCTTGCTTGACACCTGGTGGTCATGATCTCTGTGGAACAGCATGTTCACACTGGGATGTTAGGTGAGCTCAGACACTTGTCAGTGGGATGTCTTGTCCTGTGCATACATGCATATATAATATGCATGCATGTGCTGTAATTGTGCGGCTCATTTCACAGTTATGTGAATGTCCTTTGCAAGGAGTACATCACCCCTTCCCATCAACAATCCTCACCCTCTTGCTCTCGCTCTCCCTCTATGCTTCTTTTCTATCTCTTTTCTCTCTCCATTTCCTCTCATTATACAAAAACACAGCTCATCTATGTAATCCTTTAAAGCCAAGCCCTCTAGTCCAGGGCTGGAAAGTGTACTTAATATCTAAGGGAGTGGAACTACAGTTTCATGATTTCCAGGGACAATTAGCATTCTCTGGTCAGCTTTATAGCACTCTCACCAGCATGCTGAGAAAGATCACAAGGAGAGGATTGCTTTGAAATATTACCAGAGAACACTATTCAAGGTTGCTGTTCATGCTGACTTCATGCAGTAATTATTGTTACACCAAAAAAAGAAAGAGAACAAGATGTCCTATGAGATAATGCAACATACAGTACTGTTTTGACTCTGTTCTGTCCATGTATTACCTTTTCAATCAAGATAACTACATCATCTCCATCCTCATCGACTGGCTGAAGGAAGCTCAGAGGAGAAATAAACTTTGTATAATTTAAATTTAAAGGGGCGGCATGACATTTTAGAAGCTGCACTCCTGTCTGCCAGCCACTGGCACTGGTCCAGTACAACAGATTATGCCCTACAGTTGGGCGATGCTGCCAGTGTTTAGACAGGGAATCCCAAATTCCTTGGCTACTACAGCATCCCGCTTGGCTATGACCGATACGACCCACTACAAAGAGATAGAGCTAGGCTCCAGTACAGAAGCTGAAGCAGCTCAGTTCATTCATTATGAATCAGATGATGGCTGAAGAGGGAAGAACTTTCAGCCCACATGACTCTGACTTGTTCGCAGACATTCAAAAAACACATCTGACCAGATAGCAGTACAAGAATAGATTTTAGGAAGATGTAAAGGAACACTACTCTACACTAATAGTACATAGGAAAGAGAAAAAAGCGTCCACATTGTGCCCACACTTTTGACTATAAAGAAGTCTCTATGGGAACACTGCAGGAGAATCTCATTAGGGTGGGAAGATCACTATGTCCTAGTTAGCTCATGTTTGGCTGGGATGCTCCCCACTTGGTATATGATTTAAGAGGACCACACTTCTATCAGAGACATTTGCATTGCAGTGAATTGCAGCTGCCTGCGGATGACGAGCTGTTTCAGCACCGGAGCAGCGGATAGCTCCCGAACGGCCAGCAAGAGACGAGCTGCTAAACATCAAGTGTAGCGTTTGAGAGTGTGTGTGTGTGTGTGTGTGTGTGTGTGTGCGTGCTGTTCTCTCTCTCTCTCCCTCTCTCTCTGTCTCTCTTTCTCTTTCTGTGTTTGTGTGTGTGTGTGTGTGTGTGTGTGTGTGCATGAGAGAAGAGGAGATCTTCCTGTCCTGACTCTCTTTAAGAGACTAACTACCTGCATCAGCTGTCTCTACCTGTCCACATCGGTGACTATCACCGGAGAAATACCAAACTCCCTCTCTGGCGCTAACAAACGAGCCATGTGCAGACAGCGAGAAAACAATAAAATGCACTCACCATGTCGCGCTGCATCTCCCGGCACGGTAAGAGTTAATCTGCAGTGCGGGCGAGCAGCTACAGCATGTATCCGAGCACACCGGTTTGTTCCGCCTTTCCCCCCACAGCTCCCCTCCCTCTCCTCTCCTCTCCTTTCCTCTCCTCTCCTCTCCTCCTGCCTGCCCTGCCTCTTCCTCAGAAACAAGGGATGATAACACATTAAGATTCTACAGTTCATCACATCACCGCGCTTTTTATATCCCCACGGTGAAAAGGGGAGGACAGGAGGTGTGTTGGCAGAGATGCTGAAAAACTCAATCAATTATGTTGTAGAAATCGACACCCTACTAATTATACCTACAGTCATTTTCACAGGTTTACCAGAAAAAAGTACACAGATCTAGACTCCCATGTGAACGTTAATAGGCTGTTACAGTGACATCATCGCTGATAAAGTACCATAAATGGTATTTGGGTATGAAACACAGAATTGTCAATTTAAATCTAGGATTAGGTGATATCGTCTAATAACAAGCTACGGACCGGCTTCAATTCTTAGATCTTCCGTCCGTTCTGCCTACAACCTAACTACAAGGCAGTGACAACCTTTTACTTTTCTATTGATAGGTTTACTCAGCCTGCCTATCATCTGTAAATGTGGGACTGGCTACAGACACATTCAAACAGCCAATGGGCAAGATGACTGTCATTCAGACTCACAGGGTGTGGCCAGCATCTGGGTATCCGGGCTTTTTTGTTGCTTTTTTTCCTCTTTTTTTAAGCACCCAAGACAGCAGCAGCATCAATTGGGGATTATGCAGAGAAGGGTAAACCAAAAAACTCAATTTCAGAAGAGAGTGCAGCCTTCTACAACTGCTATGAGTGTCTGTCAGGCATCATTTAATTGCTTAGGCAACTTGTGGTGGTAATTAAAGTTAGGCTGAATGTTGAGGAAAGCTGGGATTGTTCCTAGAGGGAGGTCCTGTAAAGAAACAGCATGAATTAATGCCTTGATTTAAATATAATTGTTAATAGTGCTCTTGTCTAATGACACAGATTGCCACTACATCACTGCTGAATAGGGACCATCTTTTAATTAAGTTGAACCTTAGAAAATCTCTGCTGGATTCTTGTGCCTACAAGGCACTGTGAAAGCGTAAAAGTGGCACACACCCGGTGGTTGTCAGCTGGACCGAGCCACAAGTCAGTTTTCCCCAAGCCGGTTTCTGCCGGTTAGGGAAGCCGGAAGCTCTCTCTCTCTCTCTCTCACACACACACACACACACACACACACACACACACACACACACACACACACACACACACACACACACACACATACATACACACAGACAGCTTCATTGCTGCAGAGATCTTGGGGATGTTCATATCTAAGATGTGATGTAAGTGAACAGCTTCCTGCTACCTGGCATGGTGGTATGAAAAATGCAAAATAATGCAACGGTTTTGTCACACCAAACCTCTTTGTACATGCATCAGTGTAGGCACATATACATAATACTTCCAGTGAATGCAATGTTTATTCTATTTTCCAAGTAGCCCTTTTGAGATATAGTCAGTTTGCTCATATTATATGTAAGAAAGGCAAATGACTAAGTGTTAATAAGAATATATTGTGCAGTTTATAATACAGACTATTGCAAAGGGAGGAGGGTACATTAACATAATTAAGGAAATGAAGGAAATTAACACATACCAAACAAATTATAATACAACAATAATGAGAACACAACACAGTTCTCATTTCCAAGCAAGGAATCAGGAATGTGAAGGTTTTGCATCACAGCCTGTGAGGATAACTTTTAAAATATTTTAGTATCCAGGTAATAATTGTCATATGTGTTTGATGTCTGGTTTGCTCAGTCTGTCATCCAGCCATGTATCTGTAGACTGATTAAGTGCGAAAGGCTTAAACATTAAGAAATTATAACAATAACAAATACACACATTTTTTACAATTAATAAAAATAGTTTTATTTTTCTAAAAAGGACAGAAATTCAGTTAAGACTTCTTGCATATTCTCAGTTAATTTATCTGCAGTAATGAACCTGCTCTCCCTGCAGACAACTACTGTGACCACTACCAGACTGTTGTACATGAGAAGACATACAGAGGCCTATTACTGAATAACAATAGCTTATACCAGAAGAACTAACACAGTTTAATTGGGGGATACACATTTGCAGAGAATAGAATCAGCCCTTTCTTCAAACATGTTTTGTTTTGGATAAAACTTTGCCATAAATGTGGCTGTGTGAAACCATCATCAGGCCATGACTGGTTAATACCTGCTGGGAGTTTACTGAGCCAGTGTCAAGGGAAAGTTGAGTCACCATGCATTTAAAAATGTACCAAACCTGCATACATCTCATCTCACATAATTCTCTTATGTGATAAAATTGTAAAAAAGTACACATATAGAACAGGAAGCTAATACTACTGTGAGTTTGATATTACTTGTAAAGCGCTTTTTCTGTGTCCATTTACCATTTTACTAGACTTCACAAAGCTCTGTTGCTCGGCCAAAGTGCAAAAAAAACCTTTATACAGTAACTGGCTCATGATTGTTTATTGCACACAGGCTAAATGGTGTCAATGACGTAACCCTGTTTGTGCTTTTGTGACCGGTCCAAACTCCAGGTCAAATAAAACCACTCCTCCAAGCAGGTAACAAATACCCAGAAAAAACAGAAAACATACACCAAATAAAAGTGCCGATCAAAAACCAAATAAAATCCCCCTCTGCTCCACTCTTTCCTTTTCTCCATCTTTCTCCCCTTTTCTCCATCTCCCCGTGTCACTCCAAATAAATCTTTACTGCCTTTTCAGGTTGTACCCCTCTGCTTACAGCTTAAAGAGTTTTATGGCTGAGTTTTTTTCTTTTTAACTTTCCCTTTTTTCACTCCTCATCAAACTTCTCTGTGTACTGTAGGACTGTTCAATGGGCCATTTGGACCACAACTGCCTTCCAGGCTCTGTCTTTGTCGAAATCCTGCAGCGTTCCATTGGATGCTTGCTGCTGAGGGAGCAAAACAGGAAGAGGGAGCAAGGAGAAAGAGATTGAAGACAGACGAAAAAGAGAAGGGCAAAGGTGACAAAAAACACTGAAAGCAATGACGTGTGAACGACGAGCTGCACAATGTCTTTTTTAGATGATTCTAATAGCCTTCCCAGCTCATACATTTTATTATGCCATTTACATTAGCTTTAGCTGGTGAGTCTAACAGCTGGGGCAGAATTAAATATGTCATATTACAACATTCATGTCTCCTGTTGGAAGTGGAGAGACAGACAAGGAGAGGAAAAGCCAGACAGATGGGTTTGTTTGTTTGTGTTCATAACTCTTGCGTGTGTTTGGTGCGTACATCACAGTATTGGGTTGGGGTCTGCATGCTGTCGTGGCACTCTACAGCCCCCATGCGAAGCTGACTCTTGTAGGCGGCACAGTGCACCACAGTGGCTGAAGTGAGAACTGCCTGCACCAGTAGCAGCACCATTAGAATCAGCAGCAGGATGTCATAGGATTGCTGGATCGCACAGACACACACACACACACATAAAGATGAAATGCGATGATTCTGAGTGAAATTTCTCATGAATCAATTTCACAGTTTCCTGAAAATCTGTTCCAGTATCTCTCATTCAAAAGGAGGCCAAGACTGAATAGATAGAGCTTCATAGAAAACCTGCACCTACTGGTGAATTTTAACATCATTAAACTTACCTTGGCTGTAGGCACATCATGCAGGAAAATTTCAATAAAGCTGATCACACTGCAAGAGAGGAAGCCCGAGGCTGAAAAGAGCAGGGGAGATGTCACGCTGCTGATGGCAATCAGCACCTCCACCTAAGAGACACCAGGAAGAGAGAAAAACGAGGAGGTGAAAAAAAGAGAAGTTCGTAGACCCAGAAGAAGGCGGTAGACTCAGTATGTGTGAAATGTATTTATGAACAATAAGGATTATCCTTCCTCTCCAGACCTATCCTAATTAACCTCCCCATAACATACAGTAGGAGGCAGCGTGGTAAAAAATGAATCAGTAATGGAGTTCTGACAGTTCAAAATATATTACTTTTATTGATTGCATTGACCCTTTGTGTGGTAAATATTCACAAAACTGGCTCCAATTACAGTACTATCTTGTACTCACCAGACATTTGTTGGGGTATTCTGACACAACATGACTGGCAATAGCACTCGGAAAACACTGCAAAGGATTAGAGATCAAAGTGTGTGATAAATTATCACTCTGAGCTGCAATCTGTGTCATAATGGAAAGTCAGCTTTAGCAAAACTTACAGCCACAAGGATCCAGAAAAATGTGACAGACAAGTAGGGCCCAGCTCGCAAAGCGTCCATGTTGAGTGCAATAATGCCTCCAAACACAGCAGAGATTCCCACGATCACTTCGATCACCTGTTACAGACATCTCTCAGTGATTGAGAGCCACTGATCACACAGCGACACCAAATGCAATGAAATTGATGACTACTCACAGAATATGCTTTGAGGAGTCGAGTGGGGAATACCGCGGGGGTCATGACCACAGCTCTGTCATATGTCACTGACTGGAAGATGGACGGAAAGATTGAGTTAGGATAGAAGAGTGGAAGCTACAGGGGAGAGACATCAGATGGGGGAACAAAAGCAATCAATCACACATACTTTCCTGTGGCAGCAGCAATCCTCTGCAGAGCGAGCTGACAGGATGACAGTACTGGCCATCAACACCTCCAGCAAAATCATCAAGATGAGGTTAAAGTTGATCTTAGAACAGACAGAGTAGGAGGGAGACCAGAGACACAATAGCAGAAGGAAAAGAAAGAGAGAAATGCTTTATTTTGAATAATGCCTTAATATGCTTATGTGCAACCAAACAATTGGCTGTTAACATGATATTATTACTAGATGATCTGTGATTGATTTACATTAACAGCAGAGGGGTTCAGGACAAGTTTACAACCAAACCAAACCAGGCAGGTGGTCGTCACTGCAAATGTTGACACATAGACCACCTGGAAATCTGACACCTTGACAAAAAAAACAAAAAAACATGAGACATACATTAGTATCTAGCCTTGATTTCCTAATGGAACTTCTGTCAAAAACCCATTAAAACATAATCATCTCTTTTGCTTCAGGTGTTTTTGTTTACTCACTGCAACATGTCTGTTCTTGGCAATGGCGAAACTGGCTATCGCCGCAGGGAGGCCCTGTGAAAAAAGGCAACAAATACTGTCTGAAAATGATGTGTCATTGGCATTTTAAATATTAACAATATGTATAAACACCTTAGGGTAGAGTCAGGTGATATCACCATGAGCATGGCTGTGGCTGAACATGGTCATGGTCACTTACAGAGCCTGCAGCACAGCGCAGGTAGTCCATAGCAACAGGAAATAGATTTCCCAGGTACAGAGAGAAACCAGATGTGATGAGTAGACTGCCCTGAGGACACACACACAGGTATGCATGCACACACAAATACAGACTTTCATAAAAGCATTCAATGGGTAAGACTACACGGGAATGCCAGCAATATTTATCTCTCATGCGTACCCATGCACACAAAAATACATTAATCTGAAGTGCTCATCAATCCGGAAAATATGATGATATAATTTCTCCTCACTTAATTGTGGAGGCACAAAATAAGATTTCTTGACACCATCACCACTCAAATTTTCAAGATTGGGAAAAAATCACCCCAACCTTTCATATTTGTGTGTCATGGATTAAATAGTTAAATCCTGTAGTGTGCCTCCTTTCTAACTCCCTCCATCTCTCCTCTCACCCCTATGAGGACGCTGTAGAGCCAGGCCCTGTAGCTGAAGCAGGGGTGCTTTAGATGCTCCGGCTGGGCCAGCTGCAGGTCACTGGCCCTCACGTCCACTGTGTAGCTGTCCCGCTCGGGCCTATCCCTGTCTGGCCTTCCCCTGTCGCCTCGCCGTCCCAGTGTCCCACCACCCCTCTCCAGAGTGGACATGTGGCTGTAGGTGAACTCCTCTCTGGCTGACAGCTCCTCATGATGCATCATTGAAATCGCTGGTGGTTAACTGCACGCTTCAAGGATGAGATGGGAAACGATGAATGAGGGTTGCAGCCTCTGGGAAATAAAGGAATTTCAAAAAGATGAAGGAGCTACAGAGAATTGAATGAATTTGTTGCAGAGTGGTCAGTAATTAAAGAGCTACATTATTTCAGGGCTTATATCTACACTTTAACCTATTTTCAACATGTTTCTTCATAGCTTTTCTCATTAACAAGGGGTCCAATGAGAGAACATGGGAACTTAGTAAAAAAATATATTAAAAGTGCATTAAACTTAAACATTAAAGAGGAAATGAACCGTTAGGCTACTAATCATGTAGTACCACGAAAACAACTCCCCCCTTTTTGTTTGTTCGAGCCACAAATGCCACTTATTACATCTTCCTCTTTTACTCTTTTGCTCCTTTTCACACATTGCTCCAACCACACTCACCTGTTTTTGTGACTTGCAGAATCTCCCCAAATATTATCCAGCAAAGGTGTCCTCCAACAACTGAAATCAAATCACCACATGGAAGACAGCTTGTTTTTGTCTGCAGCTCCTTCTGCTCCCCATCTCTCTCCCTCACATTTACACTCTCTTTCACCCCTCCTCTTTTCTCTCTTTCTCTCTCTCCCCCTCTCTTACACGACACTTCTCAGAAACAGTTCTGAAAAGTTTTTTTTTCTTTCTCTCTCTCTCTCTCTCTTTCTCTCTCTCTCTCTCTTTTGAGCCCTTCAAAGCGTGGAGCTAAAACACATGGCTCTTGTGCTGCCAGCCTACTTGGTGCCAAAGGGAGACCGCCTGTGCATGACAACAAGGGGAGGATGAAGGGGCTCGCGCTGGGGGCAGAGTTAGTAGGGCAAACACCCCTTTTTTTACCCTCCCATTTGCTCACACACATGCACATCAACCCACACACAAAACTGAACAATAGACACTCAGAGTTGAGCGCATGGCAACACAGAAAGTTATGTGTTGAGGAATTCAAGTTTGTAGCAAGAGAATTGAAGCAGCCACAAAGAGGAAAAAACTAACCCCCATCATGTACAGTGTCAAACAATTGGTTTTTGGTGTATAGCTGAATGTATCCCCCTGTGGAGTTCCCCTCACAACTTCCCTTGGTGTTACTTAGCGCACTACTTGCAGTTCACAGCCCAGTAAATTAAGATGCCCAGCAGTGCTTTAGAAAAGAGGCAACAGAGACATTTCCACGGCTTAATCACACAGTCTCTTGTCTGCACAGCTAATCTGATGATGGATAATTTCTGCTTCAAATAAGAATCTCCTCATTCAGGAGGAAATCCTTTTCGGTGACTACATCCCGAGTATGTGTGAGTGTGTTTTAACTGTGTCAGTGTATAAGCATGTACATGTATGTGCACCTCAGGATTCCATTCAGTCTTTTGAGCGTTCTCCACTCAACATTGTTCATGGGCGGCGGTAACCATAGCGACTCCTTGACAACTGCTGTCACCCCTTAGTTCATTCTCATGTCTCTGCCCAACACACACAAACACATGCACACACGCACTGCAAATACCGTACACACTGAAAGAGAGCAAAGTAGATTGCAACAATTTTCTTGAGACATTAAATGGAATCTGAGGAACACAGATTAGATGAGACATAATTCAATACCCTTTAAAAAAAAAAAAAAAAAAGAGACAAAATAGCTTGACTAGATTGTTTACTCCAAGTAATTTGATTTTGAAAATGTATCATGTCATTATCATCTACAATACCATGCAGCCAAACAAACCCTGACTATCCTGCTGCCCCCTGACATTTATGTCATATAGAGAGAAATGAGTAACAGTATCATGTCTGCCACTTGGGTTTCACTGTGGCAGGCCAGCACAAAGCCTGGGGCAAAAATAAATATCATCTCATGGCAGCACAAATCTCTTGACAGTCGTTTTAAATTGATACATATTGCATGTCTGCCTGAGAAGGAAGACAGGATTTCTCCACAGAAGCAGGGCAGTGACCACACACACTAGTGGACCAGTGGAGAACAAGTGCACATCTGTTCTCTGTGCAAGGTTTTGATGTTTTCTTTCTTCTTTTCTTTCTCTTTATGGGTGTATACTTTGCCTGATGGGTTTTTTCCCCTCTGACTTCCATTACACCTGTCTGTTTGTCTCCCTCTCTGACCGTGACACCAACTCTGCAAAGCCACCCCTTTGAACTTTCGGGCACAACACACTGCTTCAATCCATACACACTATAATCTGAAACATACACATGATGCACTCTGAAATAATAGACATTTTACCATATGGAGCCTCAAAACTGACAAAATGTAGTGAAATGTTATCAGTCAAAAATATAGCTAAATACATCATTGTTAGCTGATTAAAATGGAGTGAAAAAAAGGTAAAACTTTATAATTTTGTCAAAAGAGTACTCTACTGATTTAGCAACACTTTTATAACTTTATTGGACTCAATATGGACAGTTTAAAAAAGGTATCAAAATTGCTGAAGCAGATAAATTGTCTTGTTTTTCCCATGCAGGTGTTACTAATCACATTAACGGTTACTCTATTTGATTCAAGTGCCCCAGTAAAGACATGACAGTGTGATAGTGAACCAGCATGCACAATACCAGGACCCTGAAACTGAAGCAGCTGAGTGGAATTCAGCCATTTTATTATTTACACCTTTTTATACTGTGAAATGTCCAAATATCTTGTGTGTGGCTAAAGCTTCACTGAAAATACATAAACACTCTGAGTACTAGCCTTTTTAGCAAACATTAGGCCTATAGCTGAACTTGTGTTATAAAACTACACCAGGCAGTGCATGTAATGTTAATCATCCATATACTGTACTGTGACACACATTAAATTCATCATATAGATCTCTAAGTTGTTGAGGACGACACAATAAAGACTCATTTCCATTGTGGTCCTTGATGAAGATAAGATAAAGACACATACATTTGAGGATGAAGATGAATTATAGAAGCACGGTGTCAGTGACAGACCAAGTAGTGTTAGCATGCTTACTTTGGTAACTTAACAATATTATTTGGATGTATTCAATTATATTTTTACTTGTCTGATAACCTTGAACTGCATTTCTTTACTGTCACTGTTGATGTTGATTATCAGACAATGACGATAATCTGATGTTGAGGACTATTGGTGAATGTATTGAGGATTGTGGTAATGTTGGGGACCATGAATATGTTGATGTTGTGTCATACAGCCACATTGATGTTATGGTGCTGTGCTTTACTCCTATATTGTACTGCTTTGAGATGTGATTGCCTTTTTACCTGTTGTTTATCGTTACATGTTGTTTATTGCCCTACCTGATGTTTGTCCTATTTGTATGGTGGCACTCAGTTTCAGTTAATTAAGTATTTTGTATCGTATCGTATCGTATCATATTTTGTCAGTTTTGGGGCTCCATAAATAAGGGTGGTGTGACTTGATCAACACTTTTATTTAGACTATCCAAGAATGCATAGGTTTGTAAACAGTTGGGTGCCACATTAAACTACTTTCCAGCTGAGATTTAACCTTTTAGCTGTTGAGAACAAAATAATAACGGGACAGCCTTCAACATTTTACATCAAACAGAAAAATAGATGTACCATTGCAGGTGTTTTTAAGCCAGAGACTGAACCAGAGGAATCTTTAAGAGCAGATTCATCATATTCTATATATTAATCTTTATCAAGTCACACATATACACGGCATGTGGTTTCACAATCCCTGGAAAACAGCCAACAGCATTATGTTTCCAGTTCAGGACTGAACAGACCTGGAGCCTCTCACACACACGAAATGACGACACCATTTGACTGCTACACATTTAGTGACCCATGCTGATGACAAAACAATTTCTCACCCAATGTTCAGTCTTATAAGAGTGAAAGCTGCTTAATCTTCCAACAGTTCAAACAGAAAATCCAAAACGCAGTCATCCCTCTAACATGCAACATTTAAACACATATTTATAAGATTACCTTTTTTTTACAGCGATATCCAACAGTAAGACACATGAGAAAACATCTGTGGATATATACATTAACTTACATAATCAATAGATCTGTTTTTATCAACAATATTTACACAGTAATGGAGGAAGAAAAAATCTTCTTTCCCAGCCAGTTGCCCAAAGTCAGCTGATGAATGTCCCTCTTTTGCACCAGTCACCTCACAGGTAGCCTACTTGTCAGTTGTGTTTGGCTTTAAAGAGTAATCAGCATGAATACTGCTAAGTGACTGACAGATATACAAATTAATGATTCTGTACAGGTCCAGATGTTCAAGCAAATAATCACAACATGTGGTGGCAGTTTTTCCTCACAGCTAGGTAAGGATGGCTTATCACATTACACTAAGGTTGTTTATTGTCTCAACCAGGAGCCATGTATTCAGATGCTCTGACTGCTGCAGTTGGTTGCTGCTCTTCATCTGAGCTTCCGTCGTCCCACCTCATCCGTTCAGTTCAACATGTAACACACATTTTGTACTACTGTACTTAGCTGAGAAATTCTTGCTGAACAAAGGACATTGTTACAGTCATGTATGTTATTGGCAAATTGTGGCATAATCTAGCTATTTTATGTCATGTTAACTCATAGTAGACAGATATCAACAAGGCAGACAGACAGACTTGTAACCATCTGTGCTAAGATAACAAGAAGCTTATTAGCAACTGATGAGCTTCACAGAGATTGCAACGGGACAGTCCAGTCTTATTTTTCTCTTTTACTTGAGATGATCTGTCACTCAGATATATCTCAGTAGAGTGCCATGTCTCTATCACTCTGATAAATATTCTCTGTTCATGAGTGCAGTAAGGAGTTCAGACGATGGATCCCTTGGAGGAGGACAGGTGGATGGACTGGATGCGGATGGCCAAGGTTTTCTCCAGGTCCTGCAGGATGTCACAGCCAGGGCTATCTGGAGGTGCATCGTACAACAGCTGTTTGAATGGCTCCAACTCAATCAGGATTACCATGTTCTTTAGGAAGTAGCCTTCTATATAGGATGCCAAGTCTGGAGCATCAAGAAACTGAAAAAAAAAGAAAAAAGGTTGTTTTTGCGCAATGAAAATGCTTACTTTCTAAGTATCTGTGAGAATTTCTAATTCTGTTTGTACCTTGGTGTGGTTGTAGATCTCCACACAAGTTTCTGTGTTGATGTTCTTCGAGCAGATGATCTCACAGTGTCTCTGCAGCGCCTCCAGCTGGAAGAACTTGGACGCAGACAAAAGCTGCAACAAAACCACAAGTAATGACTATTTAAGTTTAGCACTTGATGATGGACATTACAAATGGATATCCACAGTAAATTTTGAGAATATGTTTCATGTATAAAGGTTTGTTTTCAGTATGAGCTCTATATATTCAGCAGTATACAATACAACTTCGAAGGTTACTGTGAAAGCTGGAATAACGAGCTAACCTCCATAACATCAGTATTCCTAATGTGCAGAGCATCCGTTCCTCCGCAGTAGAGATACTGCATCACCAGCTGAAAGAAGAAAAAAAGACATCACACACATACACAGCTCCCAGGATAAATACAGTATGATTTTATAAAGGAAGGGATATGAATATGTGGTTTATTTTTTTTAATTCAAATGTCTCTCTTGTTAGTTACAATACCTGAAAAATGTGATACTTGACATTGCTGATTTCGATGCAGGTGTTTTCACCACAAGGCCTGTTTGCTAGAAGAGTTTTGAATCTTGAGGAGGAAAAATGAGACATAGAGAGAGAGACAGATGTAAAAAAGGAGAAATCACAGCCATGGTTTGGAAAGATGAGCCTTAATTCAGTCTTTATTTGTATTATTAACACTCAAGAATCTCTTAAGAATGTAGTATTCAGCAGATTGTAGCATGGAGCACAATAGGCCTTGAATTAATAGGTGAAAATGAGTTTTCATGAGTTGTTTGATGTTTTCTCTGAGGGCATAATGTCAACAGAGGATCAACAACGTGTTTGTTGAGTTATGTGTAATTTCCCTTCAGTCATTTGATGACGGGACTTATCTGTTATCATAAATGTAACATGACATGGGAGTGAAATGGACGTCCTGTCAAGCTCCCAGGGGCAATAAAAAATGACTTTATGGATCAGCCGGAAGGAATGTGCAGTACTGACAACGCACTTCATCAACATATCAAGATAACTTCAATTCATATTTCACTTCTGACATGTAACAAATAAGTGACAGATGAATCTACTGTAAGTCTCTGTATGTTGACCAGTGAAAGCACTTGGTTATTACTTTATAAATGAATTTATCTTTTCATATTTAATTTAACACACTGACACAAAATGTATGTGTTTTACATTTTCTCAGCCTTAATGGAAGAATCCTATCCTATCAAAAATGGTTGTATACTTGTGTATTTTGCGAACAAAACCTTAAGTAAGCATTACCTGGTGGAAGCTGTGAAGAGCAGGACTTTGTGGGCATAAAAAGGTTTCCCCTCCACCAAAAAGGTAACGTCAGACATCTCTTTATTGTTCAGAAAGTGAGGATCTAAAAGACAAATGGCCAGAAAAACTTGATATTTTTCTGATATCATAAAAACAAACAAATGGGGTGTGCAACTTACTCTCTTAATTTCAACTATTCTAATTCAGGTTATATTTATATTACAGTTCCAATGTCTGAGCACTAGATGGCGTTCTGTGCACTTCATCCAGCATTTAGAGACAGTTGGCTCACAGCAATACATCTCAGTGATTTTGTGCTGCCTCAGTGCTGTGGTTTTTTTTACATTATCATGCACTATAGATTTTTTTTTACACAAGTAACATGGTAATGTTTCTTTTCAAATAAATAAAGGTAGGGTCTCACCCAGGCGTGACGACTGCTTCCTCTTGATCTCTGCCAGTTTGGGGATGGGGTATGGGCCATAACACTGGGTGAAGATTGCAGACAGCTGCTGGCTGATCACCTCATTCTGAGGAAACACAGAAAGAGTAACACAACTTCAGAGGGTGAGGAAAGCTGTTTTGGCAGACTGTGCTCAGCCAACATCCAGGAAGGAGTCCATGTTATACAAACCCACACGCACACAAACATCCCCAACACAATCATCAGCACAGTGAGAGACGTTTAACTTCTGCAACCTTGTGTCAGACTCAGCATTTATTTTATTCAAGAAAATATTCCAATATGCCACAATGTCATGGCTTTCTCACACCTATCAAAGGGGATTAGATGAATATCAGACTCATTTAGCACATCCTCAGCTCCTCAGAGATTACTGTAACGGGGAACACCGTGACAGGCTGAACTAGAAGTGAGAAGGAGAAAGACCGGAGAGCAAGATCTTCTTATCCTTATTCCTAACTTTGCATGTGTGTGTGTGTGTGTGTGTGTGTGTGTGTGTGTGTGTATGTATGGTGCTAAAGCTGAGAGAGAAATGGGGGCACAGTGTCATTCAGCTGCAGCAGTGGTGCGCAACTCTACAAGCCCCATGTGTGCAGTCAGGTTTCTTGCTCTTACTGAAGCGTGACGCCAACAAACAGCTATTAACAACCACATATTCCACCAGGGACAACTATGCATTTCACTGGATTCAGCCAAGCACAATGTGTGATAGATAGATAGATAGATAGATAGATAGATAGATAGATAGATAGATAGATAGATAGATAGATAGATAGATAGATAGACAGTGAAATGAAATTGAGTTTTGTAGTGGGCTGAGGAAGCCGACTGTCTGGCTAAGGAAAGATGAACGGCCTCTACCTTGATTTCTCTGGTTCTCATGGTGGGGCAAACAGTGCCAGCGGTCCCTGAGGCCCTCATAGAGATGAGGGTCACTGGCCCTGCCATACATCAGCCAAGACAGAGACAAGGACTGACACTGCAGCAATCCACTGAGGGCTAGGATGGCCTGAGTGTGTGAGTGTGGGTGTAAGATAAATACTGTCGATATGAGATTGCACACACATATGTGTCTCTGCAGGTCTGCTTGTGTGTATTATGTGTATTATGTGAATGTGTGAGTGTCTGCAGTGTTTTTGTTTTTCTTCCATCTCAGCAAGGACAATAAAACTCATCATGCTGACAGGATAGTATTAAGTCAAGGCAAAGGAGACAAAACAAACAGAGGTGCCAGACAGGACAATGATGTGCTGTTTTAGATCTAATATAGCTTATCAAGGGGATCATGAGCTTAAGTAATGAGACAGGGCCCTGATCTAATAAGCAGCAGCAGAGAGGAGCGAGGGGGCATATCATAAATTATTATCATTTTAGGTAATTGATATTGAGTAGGCCTCTGGGGTTCTGTCAGCCTCTGTGAAGCTGACGACCTGACTACCTAATGACAATCATACAAGAAGAGAGGCAGATGCAGCCGTGGCTTGGTAAACAGAAAAGGTATTTGTAAAAGTATAGGACAGTGAAACATGAGAAATATTGACAAAAAAATGTCAAAGATAGGGATCAAAATGTAGCTTTGGAAAAAGTTCTAATAATTTTTCAATAATTATCTGAACTCTAAATAATTGAAAACCAAAATGATTTGACAGGTGAAACAGACAGTGTTGTATTGTACCTTGCTGGCTCTGAGGATCTGGAACATAAGAGGAAGGCCATGTGTGATGAGCTCCTCGGTGTACTCTTCTTCCTCAATGCAGCTGAACTCTTTCAGAAGACCCTGGATCAGAGGCCGGCGGTGCTGATGGAAACATGTGCGCAGAGACTCCAGCCAATTGTGCAAGGTCCATGGAACCCCTTGAAAATAGTTATAGAGGTAAACACACATGAAACGTCAAATACACAAACATACTAAACACACACACAATGTGATACTGTAGGAGTTACATGGCCATGTGTTCAGAGTCAACTAACCGAGGCTCCGTATGTCTATGGTGATGTCTACATGCCCGTGTTCTGCACTGTGGTACATGGCTTCTTTTAGGGCTTTAAGTTTGGCCTTCCCAGTCCGGATCAGGTCCATGTCAGACAAACTTCTCCCCTCCAGCTCTGAACCTTCTGCCAGAATCTCCTCCAGGGATAAAACATCCCCTTTCCCTTTTTCCGTATGAGACAACAACTTACGAAATACATTTCTAGAAGAAAAAAAAACAAAAACAAACAAAAAAAAGGAATTGCATTTGATAGGTCAGTACAGATTCGTGGACTCTATTTAATTGCTTTTTATTGCATATGTCACAACAAGTGGCAATATAATAGGAAACAGTTGCATGTGTATAATTAATAAACATATCTGAGTATTTTGAAAGTGATATGTTAATCACTAAGTTATTCTCATTACTGTGATAGGCCACAGACAACCCGAAATTAACTGTCTCACAGCTTTGATAGTTATTGCAGCATAAAGCTTTTTTTTAAATTAACAAATATAGTTTGATAAAGTAATGTTATATAAACATATCAGGAAACAAAAAAGTCCTTTAGGGGAAAACTGAAACTGCCCATTTCATGCAAATAGGCAGGTATCTAAAATAAAAAACTCATGTGTCGAATGGATAATCTACTATACTTATTGTTAAATATATGAAAGTGGTGACAAAACATGGGCTATTATTAATACAAGTCACAAGTTAAAATTCAAACTTGCTTATAAATAAGAGGAGCCTGAATGATGTGTGTTTTTTACTCTATGGATCAATGGAGTTAGACACACTGATACTGCACCAGGTTTGGTGGAAACTGTGCAATAAACAAAAAATCTTAGGGAATAACTGTTTTGCATACAGTATTATAGATTATAAAGATTAAAACGGTTAAATGATGGACTTGCGATCTTACATCACACAAAGGTTACAAATTATGCAAATTATGGAATTCAAAAAGGGGTAAAAGTTTCATTTTAGTTTTAGGGACTTAATGTGGCACAGAGAGACCATATTGAATTTTCATTTGGTATTTATTCTCAAACATTTCAGATGAGTGTGCAGAGTTTTTCAGACCGCACAGTGCCGAGAACAACAACAGCAAAAACACAAAGAAAACAACAGGACTTTAGTCACGCAATGTTAAACATCTAATGAGGCAAACCAATTTCAACAGCTGAGGTGTCAGTTTCATGGATGTGCTCTGTTGAGTTTTTGTTTGTGCATAAACAAGATTATATGCTGAATACACAGAATGAACTGACTCAGTTTGTGTGTGTGTTTATTCAGTGTGTAGTGATGCTTACCTGTGTCCATGAGCTGCTGCCAGGCTGTAGGAGTTCATGTCTCCCTGCGGCGCGGTGGAGATGCCATTGCGGTACATGGTTCCCACCATGGGGTCCGCCCCCCGCTCCAGCAGCAAACTCACTAGCTCAAAGTTACCTGCATGACAAATGATTGGCAGAGTTTATACACACATAACAAGATTAAACAAGAATGAGAGACAGAGAAAGATGAGAGTGAGGAAAAGGTTTGATCATTTGTTCTGCATGCATGCCTCTATTTGTCTTTATTTTTCCAGCCCCCAGGAAAAATATGCCTCTAAAGTCATAACTCAGCCAATGATCACGCTGACAGCCAGGTGTGGTTATCAGCTGGTTATAGATGCCCAGCTGGTGCTCTCAGCACGGTACAGTACAGTTGGACAAGAGCTCTATACCTGCAGCGGCAGCCAGCTGCAGTGGGGTCTCTGTGTAGTTCTCCATCCCGTCCTGCAGGGACCCCTCCACGTTGGCTTTGGCATCCAGCAGCAGCTGCAGAGGTCGGATGGGGACACAGAGGAGCATGATGGAAGAGAAAGAGGCAGACAAAGAGAGGAGAAGATCAGAAGACCAATAACACTTGCATATTTGTCTGTTAAATATAAAGCTACAGCAGCAATTAGCTTAGCAGAGCATAAAGACTTGAGGCAAGGCTGAAACTGCTAGCTTGGCTCTGTCCAAAGGTAACAAAATTTGCCCACCAACAACTCTAAAGCTCAATGATTGATACAAAGCAGTAAGCAAGTACAGCAAGTTTCTGTTTTATTTCTTGGTTGGGTGCAGTAATTTCTTGGGGTCACTACACCCGGCCAAGAAATAGTCCCCCCCCACACACACACACGCACACACACCCCATATAAACCTTGCTGGTTTTACACTTTTGATACACCATGTTATTTAATGATCTTTTGAGGTCAGGTAGATTTTCTTACCTTTGGATGGCAGCAGGCTAGCTGTTTCCCCCTGAATCCAGTCTTTATGCTAAGCTAAGCTAACCATCTCCCTTTATGCTTTGTTATTTTAACTGTCGTGTTATTTTATGAGTCTTCTTTTAAGCACATAACACTGTGCATTACACATTACATGATCTAAAAAGCTCCTGCATCTCTTTATATCATCTTACACATTAATAAGTTGAAAAATGACTTGCAGTTAAAAGTAACAGCTTGGGAAGTGTGAAATGACATAATTACATATTCAATGGCAATACACTTTATGATTTTACTCTGAGCTGAATATTTTTAACTGCGTTCTTTCTTGTTTCTGATGTCATCAGAGGTCAAATTGCGTAAACATTTTCCATTAGAATTTAATGATTCAAAATCCAATGGACAGATCATTTAGAGGGCAAATTGAATTAGTTAGATGTGTTCGATAACAATTAGATCACTGTCTTTGTACTTTGCACTCGCTAAATGCAGTCTGATCTATTTGCTCAAAAAGGCTAATTGACAGGAGGAAGCCATGTTAATCACAGTTGTTCAGACATAAAGATTGACTGGGTGAATTCCCTGTCTTTACCGAGAAACATTGATGACAAAAATGACAATGATGACCAACCATGAGCTGAAGCACAACGAGAGGTCATGAGAGAATCACAGGTGAGAAAGGATGTCACTACCTGCACCACGGGCACATGTCCGTGTAACACGGCGAAAGTGAGGGGCGTCGCCTGCCGTGTTTCGGGAAAGACTGAGGGGTGCTTGTGCACTGAGTTTGGCACCTGGGGAAGGGACACAGGTAGGTTGGGTAGGTGGGAGGGGAAGGAGGGTTGGGGGGGACAAATGTGAGAGGAAGGTGAGGAAGAGAGATACGAAGCCATTAAAACTACTACGTGGCCAATAGAGCACAAGACAAGCAGCTGCAGGGAGGAGAGGGGGACAGGAAGCTCTACAGGAGAAACAAGAGTAATTAACTAGGAACCCTGGGGCTGCAGAGGACATCCTGTCACTGTGTTCACCTCCTAATGAACACGATGGATTGATCGGTCTAGTTAGGCCTCGTCCTAATGGTTTTGCTCTGATCTTTCCACCGTCCGCTGGGCTTTTTCTGATAAGGGTTCTGACCTGACTGATCTCTCTAAGGCTCATCTCTTTGGTCTAGGAAACTGCAATAAATAACTATAAGCCAAATAAAAGCATGACATGCATGAGACACAGTCACATGAACAAAGCACAAAGGCACATATTTTCCTCAGGTGGCTTTAGAAAAAAAGGGGATCTGAGGCAGAAGAGACACATGCTGATGAAATTATTCTAACTTTGTGAGAATTGAGGGAACATCAGTCATTTTGAAAGCTGCCCAGCTCATGAAAGATGCAACATTTGTCTTCAACTGTTCAAATCTAAAACCAAATTGAAAGACGCATTATAAAAATATAATGTATATAATATGCATCTGAAAGTGGGTCTCAATATTTTAGTCGACAGTGCGTTGTGCTTTGGCCAGGGGTCATGAATGCAGTGGACTGCAAATCAACTCTGACACAATGGCTGATGGGACATGTTGTTGCTGAGGTGACTAACAATGAGCAGGATCATGAGGCTTTAACTGAGTGTCCTCTCTGACGTCAGCACAGAGTCAAAGGATGCCATCTCGATTCTCTGCAGATTCTGTGAGAAGTTTGCTCTAAGTCAGGCAAAACTATCACATTTTCTTTAAAAAAAAATATTGAAATTCGAGTGAGTTTCACTGTACATATAACTACAAAGCACCTCCTTTCAATCTGCTAAGATGGCAGGACAGTCAATGCCTCATGATCCTCAGCTCTTATACATTTAGCAGCATGGCACAAGGAGAGGACTGAGAAGGGGAGATGAGGGACAACACACAGGGTTTTCTCTAATTTCTCTAATACCACACAAATAGTTCTATCAATAATTACACACATTGTTATATCCTTTTAAGACCTTTCAAGTATAAGACTGTAAATACTGAATAACTTTCTTCATTTGGCTTTGAACTACTCAATGTTGAAACCAGAATAGGGGTAGAAACTTCATCAGCACTCACCTCGCTGTTAATATCAGCTCCTGCATCCAGCAGCATCTGCACCATGGCCTCATCTCCACGGACACAAGCGTACATCAGTGGGGTCATCCCCTTCATAAGCACAGGTACAGAGAACAACCGGATCATTTAAGATTTTAAAGAGACACCAAAATAACACCAAATAGCATTATGAAACCCAACTTACAATAAAGTAGGACAAAGCAAGGCTGAACTTTTGGTCTGCTCCAAACTTTGTATACTTGACAGTTCTACTGCAGGCACCTTCAGTTTCATAATGTTCTGCTATTGATCAGAAGTTTTAAAGGATACCATATAAACCAGTATCTCTTCTGGGACATCAGCAGAGCTCTTCTGACAGAAATATGCAGTATTAGACTCTGTATTCAAAAGTTTCTGCTTAGATCAGCTGCAAATTAAATGTTGATATTCCTATGGAAAGTTGTTTGAGTTACACTTTTAATATTCCCTCAACGATTTACTGTACTGGAGGCGGTAGTCATGATATAATAGAGAGCTCCTTGGCAGAAAAGCTGCAGCAGAAAATATGTCAGAATAAACTCTCATAAGTATGACTGCCTTCCTCCTCACAAGTCTGCACAGCGCTCAAAGGTGAGGGAGCCACAGTTTACCAAGCAAACTCCACAAAATCCTCTGTTCCACAAGCTCTGTGTGTGTGTTTGTGTATCTGCGTTGGCGTGTAAATGTGCTTTCATAATCATCATTTAATGTGTTGACTGTGTCTCTAACCTGCTCACTCATGCTGTTGATACCGTCCGGACCTAGCAGGTTGACAGCCTGCTTCACCAGGTCTGTGCGTCCACAGCTGAGCATACGGAAGCCCAGGTCCTGGAGGAACTTTGCCTCAGTAGAGGCAGCATCCAGTTTTCTCGAGGCACAGAAGCAGTCATCCGTTCTGAAGGGCAAAGCACAAAATGTGATTCACAGTGCAAACTGACTGTTTTGATTGTTTGCAATATGCCATATTTTCCCTGGACACTTGACAAGCTTGATTTTTTTACACTACAGGGAAGATGAGTGTATGAGAAATATCATTCCTTCCACGAATCACTGAGGTATGTGTTTGTGCGTGAGTTCACATATGTGCCTGCAGTGTTTTCGGTGTGTAGGTGAAGTGCTTGGGTGCACACACTCTGGAGCCTAAAGGCTTACAGCCGTACCGGAGTTGGCGTGGCTCGCAGTCCACTCCGGGCAGCAGCAGTCTGGCAGTCTGCCGAACATCATCGCTGTCCACAGAGAAGCTGCGTCTGTGTTCAGTGTGGGCAACAGACACACGCACCCACTCCATCAGAGGTGGCAGCACCATAAATGGCCTGTAGGGGGAGATAGAGTCATATGGTCTCACCAGCAGAGAGACAAACACACACATACACACACACACACATACACACACACTGAACTTCAGTCATACTCAGTACTAAGTGTACCCAGGCACTTGCAAGGAAAATCCACCTAAGACAGAATTTGCATATGTTATTTTAGAAATTTTGCCCAGTAAGGTGGATGTTTGAGAACAGGATGAACACCGTCTAGAAGATGAAATCAAAGACCCAAAACTGGAATGTCACAGAGAGACACTTTAATGTGAGAAAATCTAAACTGAGCATGATCATACCATAGATTATAAAGCATAGATCATAGCAATGAAAAAAAGCAATTTAAGACATTTAATCGACTCACTATCTATTCCGCTCTATTCCAGACCCAAAGCTTGACAGAGCAATGTTATAATACTGTGCTGATGCTTTTATAGGCTCAGCCGGTAACACTGCATAAGCCACTATCTATAATATCCTATAAAATAATGTATTGCAACACATGCATAATGCATTACAAGACTTTATATATACATTCAAGTGCATTATGCTGTCGTAAACAATCATACAGCATTACATGTATCATCACAATTCTTTAAAAGGTCAAGTACTGCGGTTGCTCTGCTTGTAATCTATTTTGCATGGCATTACAAGGTCTTATGAACATCATGGTGCTCTCTGTAAACAAACATATTCTGTAGATGGAGTGTGTGGTTTTTGCATGCCAACATACAGTATTTATGACAGTTCAGTGTTTGCTTAAAGAGAAGATATATTGGTTAGTATTTTGCAGGAAACAACCATCGAATGGTTGATCCAGACACCAGTGCTTACACCAAAAAGCTTGAGAGAGCGTGGCAGACATTCAAAGTGTAACCGTACTCATGCAAAGGAAACACAACCACACATTTATGGAGAGAAAATCTCTAAGTGGGAACTACCAGAGAGCCCATGCACGTTCCTGGATATAAATACAACAACCATTGGCATGAAGGAACCACTGAACTTCCATTTCTTACTTCCTGTCTACTTCTCTCCTCCACTCATCCTGCGTCAGTGTTTACTGCTGGCACATGGAATCCATATGCATGAGGATACATATGCATGATGTTACTTTTCGACCTTCTTTATTGTTCTGACAGCATGTTATGATATAAATACACACTTTCTTCACTTTAGCAAAACAATGAGCTGTCATAAATACATTATCCAAAACACACTCCATCGCTTATGGATAGAAAGAAACATGATATCCATCACTTTAAAACGTTTCAAAATGGATAGATTGATTACAAGCCATTGTGATATTTGACATTTTAATGTCTTATTATGAGACATGTTAATAACATACAATCAAAGCTGATACCAGTTATTACAGGTATATTGTATATCATTAGACATGGTTAATATACATGCACAAAAGAAATTAATTATGGATATAGATGTGTGTGTGTGTGTGTGTGTGTGTGTGTGTGTGTGTGTGTGTGTGTATGTGTGATATATATGACAATGTCATTATTTTTTTTATAATATACTTCTTTTTCATCATTATAAAACTGTATTCAGATCATAGCATTAACAATTTGCTTGGGTTCATAAGACATAAAACTGTCTTTGATATCAATCGTTTGAATGCAGCTGAAGAAATAAGCTGATTGTGTGTTTATTATGAGCTGTCACATCTATGCTGTGTTCACTTGTCTGTTCCTCTGAGATTTACTGTTCAATACATCACTCCACAAAGGATGTCTTAATGCCTGCACTGTCCTTGACATGCGCTAGGCTCATATCTGTCAGTCATTGTTAATTAGTCACTCACCAGTGTTTCTCGGACTTGATTAGTGGATCTTTTAATAATAGTTTGAGCTGAGGAAACCTTGTTTTTACTCACTTCAAAAGAGCCTGACCTACACCCACATGACGTTACTAGTCCTGCAGACTTAATTAAAAAAGCACACAACACCTAATCAAGAGGCAAGGGACGTATAATGGCAATGCATTCCCTCACAAGTCCAATGGAAACACAAGTTCACAAGCAGTTCAAGGTCTTGCTTTTTCCATGCAAAGCTCTTTCAAGAACAGTAATAAAGTGGAGACATTCTTGTTGCAGTCTCAGGTCTTTCTCTAATTTTGGCTCTGGCAATGTGCTTAAATATAACTAAAATAACCATGCACAAATACGATTTTTGTTTCTAATGTTGATGAGAGCTAAACTAGATGTGAGTTGGACACCTGGGACACACATTAGTTGATAACTTGCTCCACTGCAGGCAATAAAGCTTGGAGCCCCAGAGGAGAGCTGCTCAGACTCAACTGTCAGCCCCGATTCCCACCTCTGCCGCAGGCTGACAGGGGTTTCCTGACTGTTTCCAAACTGTAGGAAATACTGAACAACTCAAGGTATAAATGATACAGTGGAATATGATGGATGAAAAATGTAAAAAGAAATAGCTCATAAACTCAGCAGAAACTGCAAAGATTATGAGGAGTGTTTTGTGCCTTCCTGTGCTCTGACTACGTACAGGCTGAGTTGTGGGAAAACGACGAATAGTCCAAAAACTACAGAATGAAGGCTTGAGGAAGTTAACACCATGGAAATATTGCCTAATCCTTATGTCATTCTCGCATAAGGCACCAACACAGCTCCAACACTGCCGACTGAGAACGTCCCACTACGTCATTGACGATAATTATCAATACTGACTGGGCACATGTCTGTGCATGCCCGCTTCAACAGCCCCTTCCTGCTGCTCCTGAGGTCAACCAAAGGACTCACTCTACTAGCCAATAATTTGACAATTGACTTATATAAAACTATACAGAGGGAAACATCTGGTGTGCCATTTTGGGGGTACGCACAGAGCGCCAGGAATATAATAAAAGAACAGAGCAGAGGTGTACAGTTACTGCAGAATGATCTGCGCAGTTCCCCACAGAAGGTGCATTACCAGTAGATTGTGTCTATAAAGTTATATGCAGAGGTGAAAAGGAGGACAGATTCAGGAGTGTAAATTGTAGTTAACTGAAGGGAGTTTCCCTTTGTTGCACTGTGGTCTTATATATTCCTTTTATTATTGTCCTGGTGAACATTAAAGGTGCAATATTTTATTGTTCCACATGGTACAAAATGAGGAGCAGGAGTTTGATAGTTTAATCAATACCAGACTCTTGTGTTACTTTGCCCTGCACTGCACAGTGTGGTTTTATGAAACCTCTACTGTGCAACAACATGCTGTATAATATTCTTCACTGCTGAAACATGGAGGATGGTGTTACAAGTTAAATTCTGAATACTGCAACTGACAACTCCTCATTATTACTACATAGTGTATTCTCTTCTACATGTTTCTGTTGCCTGTGGCCCTGTTCACACCTGGCATTAACATGCGTCTTGGGTGATCTGATCACAAGTGGACAGCTCTAAGTGCATCAGTTCACACTTGGCATTAGAATGCGTCTCCACATACGTCTCTAATGACCGCTTGTGATCAGATATCACTTCCTCGCAATCATTTCCGTTTGCAAAGACTTAATGAGAGAGAGGAGAGAATCAGCAGCCATGCGTTTCTCTGTTAGCAGTGGCTAAGATTGTCACTAAAATGAGAGTAGTTGGTCCACCTTAAAAGTCAATCCACCTTAAGTGAGCCTGGTCAGGTGAGGCTAACTCCTTATCGCTAACTTAAGCACTAATCCCCTTCACTTTAATCAGCAGGTGGCAAGCAAGACACGGGAACTTGACTTGGGCACTGTTACATTCACCGCTATACTGCTAACTTAATACTCTCTGCTACGATCGCCAGCCCCCTTGTTGTTTAGCACTTTAATATAAAGCCATTGGTGTGTGAAAGAGTTCGTACTTCCGCTTATTAGGTGGACGTCAGTTGAGTAGGCGGCCCTTCAATGTGGCAAAGGACACATTCACATACACACTACTAAAAGAATGTGGTCATATGCAGTCCAGACCACCTCTGAATGTTATCTGTGCGACCGGATCTTAATGCGTCCTCACTGTGTTTTGGGTTCACACCTGTACTTGTCGTGTCCTGTCCACTTGTGAGCCTGTGTTTCTGTGGTAATGTGACTTGTGTGTCTTCTAGATTCCTGGTGGAGGCTGGTCAAGGTCATCAATTACAAGTAAGGCTAAAGATTGTGGCATGTTCTTAGAGATCTCAAAATTAAATTGAACCATAGACAGAGATAATATATCAGAGCCAAAAGGGAGGATGTGGTATTGATACTACCACTTGGATGGAGCAACAGTGTCAGAAATTTTCAAAATCTATACATTTAAAGGATAAAACTGACATTATTCTATAAAATTCTTATTGTTAACAAATCATGTTGTATGAAGACACCAAAACCAACCAAGTAAACAGTGCATTTTTGGGGGACTATTTTCAGCAGTGGATTATATATTTGGTATTGTGATTTGGGAAGCAAGATAGTGTATGTGGGATAGAGTAACAAAACAAACAAACAAACAAACAAACAAAAAACCAGAAGAATAAAATACATCAGATTACCATCTATTGTTAGAATCAATTCATTGTTGGTTTTGCTCTTTTCATGGGATTTGTGGACTGTAACAAAAATACAGATATTGCTGGTTTTATCCTTTACATACAGCTTTGTCAAGAGATTTAGGATAGCTCAACAGGTTTGTCTTTCTTTCTGTAGGTTCAGTGTTGAGGAACACTCCTATGCCCCTCTCTACCATCCATAAATGTGTTTGCTTCTCACCTCTCTGTTTGTAAGGTAACTTTGGAGGGCTCAACATTGGGGTTCTCCCACTCCATCTGAGGGCAGTGCATGAAGTAACACAGCGTGTAGATCGCCTCAGGCGCCCAGTGAATCACACTGCTCTTCTGGTGGATTGGCGTTCCATTGTTGTGGTTCTTCATGTACAGCGGTTGTAGGTGGTGCATGGCTCGGGACACCAGGTCACCTACACGCACACAGACACACACACAGACCATACAGGGAATCACAAAAAGGAGCACGAGCAGTGAGAAAAGGTTTCATGTGTAGGCACATTCAGAGACAAGAGAGAAAAGACAGGAATATTTTGAGCACACGGCCTTTAAAAAGACACCGGAGAATCATCCTTATTCCTTCCAGCCCCCTTAGAGCTCACTCTGTCAGGGGAAATCGAGAGTTTCCATGCACCACAGTCAGGAAAAAAGACATGGCTCATCCCAGTCCTTTATGTACAGCTCACAGAGGGGAGAGCAGGAGTATAAGCATTCTCAGGACTGCACTGTGTGAAGAATGCATATTTATGGATAAACATTAGCTACTCCAAGCTATTCCCTTTGCATAATTTGTCAGTACTTTAAGGTCATCCAGTTGGGCTTGAAAATTAAAGCTTGAGAGGACTCTACTAATAAAAATTTGAATATTCTCTAGGCAGGTTTAAAAGAAGGTAAACAGTTCTTGGAAAAGCATGGTCTGCCTTTTTTATATACATAAGGGACAAGTCAGATAATCTTTAAGTACAGCAAAGTCAGTTCATCAAAAAGATAAAGATGAGATTTTTTAAAAATTTCTACAGTAAATCAGAAGTTTCTTTCTTGCAAGCGACATAGTCAAGACTACTTGACGAAAACCTTACGACTGTGGCACCTTAGTTACTGAGTGGCAGAGTATGCTTACTTGAAAAACAGCCCTCTATTATTACACCAAGGACTCAAATCCCATTTCACTGAATGCTGTCAGATTTCTGTCGCTTGTCCTTCCTGTCTAGACCCACTGCACTATGAGAAAATATAATGAAATTCTGAAGCAGAGTTGATCTAAAAAAAAAAAAAAAAAAAAAGGCTGTGTGATATTGTTCTGGTCAATCTGATGCCATTCAAGGCAAAAAAAAAAAAAGTAATAGAACATGATGGCGCTTGGTTCCCTGGTCTGAATGAACTATGCTGTATGTGTGACTAGACAATACAGAGCAAGAACAAACAGTCATTCCCACGGACAAAGGGCTTGTTTAGCATCAAAATTGTGCTATTTAGCGCTTGCCAAGATTCCATTTAGCCTCAACAATGAGAGAGGAGAGTATGAAAAGGACGTCTGAATGAGGGAATAGCATTCATGCAGTGAAACAGTCAATCTCTCAGCTGTCCTTTGGGAGAAGTGGTGCTGTGCTGATAGAGAAATGCTCTGGACATTACCTTACGATGCAATGTGCAGGAAATATGATGCTGGGAATGACCAGCTCTTTTGCAAACTTTAAGTTAAGCCCTTGCAATTTCTCTCTGTCGCTATCTGCTCCCTCTCCCTCGTCTTTCTCTTAATTGTACCAACGGGAGTACAGATAAGCTTGTAACAGTGCCCTCTTAAGCTTGGTAAGTGGAGCTGAGGTGGTCAGCGACAGCGAGTTCTCATGTCTTAGTAATGCTGGCCTGTGACATTTCTCCTGCTGGCAGACGAGGCAGGCAGGCCGTCGCCGGGCTGAGGAGGAAGATTATTTCTAAGCCTGTGGAGCAACACTGAAAGAGTGCAACAGCAGTGAAGTACCAGCAGTTTAACACATAAAGTGAGATTATTGCTGCTACTTCAGCAGGTGTACACAAAAATAACTGCTGAAAAAGGGTTGACTCGTTGTTTCCAGTAACCAAATATCAGCACAGAGTCATGAGAAGTCCTCGTTTTGGCCAAGAAAAGAGGAAGGACGGGCAGAGGTACAGCACTTTAATAAGCTAAAACGTCAATAGCCTTGTCATTATAAAATTCAAGCCTTTAATCAATTCCTCATCCTGGGTAATTAATTCTTTATGCTAACAAGAAGAGGAGAGGTGGAGACCTCGTGCAGCAGTTCCTGCTCCTCAGGTGTCTCAGTGATTACCTTTTAGCAGTGGGGGAATGCTCTTTTTGTTTTCAAAGCTTTGAAATCCCCTTAGAAAATTAAAAATCACAAATATATGCCAGTTTCCCAGAATATAATGGCACTGCTTTGATTTACGAGGGATTTTATGAGAGTTGGCACCTTTAAGGTCAGTAACCGGTGATGCAGCACCCACAGAACTGCTCATTATTTCAAAGAGTATGAAGCCTTGTTTAGCCATGTTTAGTGGTGAAAGAGAAAGCATACTCTTTAGAAATGTTGAAATTAACTCATTTCTGATGGAGCAATTACATTCAGGCCTTTATAGGTAAATAAGTGCACAATAACCAGCTTTTCTTTGAGTATAGATGAATGGCTCCTATAGCTGCACTGTGCAGCTGCTGCCATCATCACAGTTTCTGCCTTTCAATCACATTATTTGTTGCTATGCGGCTGTGATTATGTTTAATGGTCGCCTGTGGCCATCCTGACTGAACAAGATGCTAAGCTATTCTTCCTGCTAATAGTTTGGCCCGTTTGAAAACAGCCGGAGCTTTTAGCCACCAACTACCACGCATATCAGATAACATAGAGGGCACAAACACTATCTTTCTGGAGCTCTTCCATCTAAATCTAGTGTGAAAAGACTCACCGAGAGAGAGAGAGAAATAAAAAAAGACAGGAAAAAGGTAACAGCTCAAAAAAATCTACTAAACTCATGTTATCATCAGTTATAAAACATCACTGAGGAAACAAAATGATCCCATTACTGATTGCATAATGCATATTTGTCACATGTAACCCTTGTAACTTAATCTTTTATACTGTAGACATCAGACTCCATTTACCTTTAAGCTTTGATGAAATCATCCCTCCTTTGAGCTTACTAAATTGACAGCGCAGAACACTAAGTTGGCACTTTCTACCAGTAGGCACTAACATTGTTAAATTGTTCAATTTCCTACGAGATTCTGCTGCTTTTATCAGATACATAGTCATTTTGCGTTATTAAAAGTAAGCACTGCCTTCAGTGGAGATATATTAAAAAACTCTTACCGCTCTTACTGCTGCTATGACAAAATGATCTTTGAGAGGTATTACTGAGGCCATTGGGAGCCTCTTCTCAGCAACAGCGTCTTCTGTTAACACTGTGAAACACTTAGATAAAAGCAGCACATTACATGAGGCCTCAACACATGAAGCATCAATTGGGACAAAAGGAGAAAGAAAACCGGCACCAGATCATATTCCTTGCTGTAGCAAAATGTGTTTTAAAATTTTAAATTGATATATGCCTCATGTCCAGTAGTGAATAATGATATTGCTGAGCGTTTTTTAATCAGCATTAATAACTAATAGTGTATGGCAAGGTATCCAGTGGAGAAAGTAGATCCCTGAACATGAATTATTAATACAGGCATTATTATTTTAGTGCTTAATATAGTTGCAGGTAATAAAATTTGTGAACAAGTTAAAAGGCCAAAATTAACTTGACAAAGAATTCAAGTCTATAATTACAGTTGTGCCAGAAGTGCCTATTAGTCTTCAAACTCATAGACCAAATACAGAAGCATAACAGAGTAAAACCAGAGGAAATCTGAGACACATGGAAGCTTGATTACTTAAACACTGAATGTCTCGGTGTGCCTATAAATGTATTACATTGTTTGTATCAAAATTGTATCATAAATCAAACATTTCCTAAATAGTAGACAACTGATATTACTCTGTGTCTGTCATCCAAACAGCATCACTCTATCCCACCAATTCTGTTTGCACAGTTGCCACACTGAATAGTACACAATACCAAACCAGTGCAGATAGCGGGATATGACCATGAACTATGATATGACCAACAGCAGTGACAGTGGGTCAGGAAAGTTAGGTTGGGAAAGAGCATAAGTCACCTTTGAGTCACTTAAGAAAATCTACCCAGCCTCAGTAGGTATTTGCTTGATTGAGGGATGCTGTCAATGGAAATACATAAAAATGGAGATTTGATCGACCTATTTTTTACTTCTGTCTTTTTTCTATCTTGGTTTAATCCTCCACAAAAACCTTTTGGGAAAGGAAATAAGACAATTTCCCAAATGCTGAACTATTCTTTTAAACTGGCATGTTTTGGCTAACCTCTGACAGACTGTCTGAATCTGAAAATATTGGGAGATTTGAGATTTGACAACCTCAGAACTTATTGGATCAGAGCTTCAAACTGTTTTATGGGAGAAAGAGAAGTGTAAAATTCATTCTTCTGGAATGAAAAAACAGCCCCACAAAATTTAATGTTGCAGTTTGGTTCTACCCAAGATATTTTGCAGATTAAAGTTCAGCATTTTGGGAAATACGATAATTCACTTTCCTATTAAGAGTTATTTGAGAAGACTGATAATAATACTCTTATGTTTGTACTGTCAGTATAAAGCTGGAGCCCACAGCTGGCTAATTTAGTTTAGCATAAAGACTGAAAGCAGGGGGAAACAGCTTAGCAGCCAAGAGGTAATGTGACACATAGCAAAAAATAAATAAATAAACTGACAATTTACATTTCAGTGGTAGTACAAATTAAACAAACATAATGTAATGTGTTAATTAGTGAGCTTTAGAGGCGCTGTTAGGTTACGGTGACCAGACATCCCGGAATTGTCCCAGTTTGTCCTGGATTGTCCCAGTTTCAAGCTGGGTGTCGTGAGTCTCGAAAAATATGTGTAAAACACTAAAGTGTCCCGGTTTTCACCACAATTAAAATATTAATTATAATATTATACTTGTTTTCTGCACTTACATTGACATTTATCATGTTCTGTCAAACTCATTATTAACTAACCCAATATAAAAACATGAACAATGCACCATGTGTCTGAATTCAACACTGATTTGTCTGTATGTGTATCAATCAATCAGTGTGTCGTTGTCGAGAATGTTGCTAGCCTATGACGCTTGCGGCTCTTTCTGACAGAACCTGTCAGTATGCTAAAAGTTAGCTGTCATGCCGAAGAGAGCGTCTGTCTTTTCTAAAGAGCTCCAGGAGTCTTACTCCTTCCTTCATAAAGTACCCCGCAATGAAAATGCTGCGTTCTGCACACAGTGCAAGAGTACATTTACA